>NC_141990.1:138953179-139125679 GCF_049901715.1 Pseudonaja textilis | reverse complement strand
TAAAAAAATGAAATACATTTAAGAGTGATGAAAAAGATCCAATAGTTGGATTTCTGAGGTAGGAAACAACTACATTGTCTGTCCCGGAGGACATGAATAAAAATAATTCGACTCGATAACCAATACTCTTAAGAAAAAATACAGTCCATTCCAGTGGTAACATCTTTGTTCCCTTGGCTGCTTTAAAAAAGTCAAACTACAAGACATATAGACATAGAGCTATGCTGCCTGGTGAGGCTGCTAGAGTGAGAAAGCAACAGTTGCTAAGGGCAGACATGGTTACTATTGCCCTGCAGTGATCTGCAAATCATCTTCAAATTCACCTCAATCACGTTTCCTAGTTAGGTCACCGTGACAAGTCCTGCCTATCAGGCCAGGGCTAAAGTGCTTCAGTTGGTTGAAGGCCAACCTCAGCAACTCATTGGCTTCTTCACAGAGGAAGGACCATCTTTTCATTTGTTATTGTAGACTCTAATAGGGTCTAAATAATCTTTACCCATTGAAGTAGCACAATGGCCAGGAGCTTCATTAACCTTCTGCAATGTAGCTATTTGAAGTATACCAGAAATGTTTTGCTTTTGTACGAATGAATTTAGGGAGCTTAGTTGTTTAATCTGTTAGTTCACTGAGAGAATGAATTCTTGGCCTGCCATGCTCAGCCACGAACTTGTCAGGCCAACAGGACAAACATAGACCAAGTGAAAAACTGTGGTTATTAAAAGGGCGACCTTAAGCACAGGGGTGAGATTGGACCGGTGTTCATTTGGCCCTGCCCATCCACCTCTGCCCTTTTCCTGTGCTTTATTTCCTTGTTTATTTCCTTGTTTTTGAGCACAGCTGATTTGCGCAGAGCATCACAGAGGTGGTATTCTGCAGGTTCTGACCAGTTCTGGAGAACCGGTAGCAGAAATTTTGAGTAGTTCAAAGAACTGGCAAATACCACCTTTGACTGGCCCCGCCCCCATCTATTCTCTGCCTCCCGAGTCCCAGCTGATCCGCTGGGTCTTCTTTTGTGGCCCTGCACAGGAGAATGGAGCTGGAAAGCAGCTGAGTGGGGTGGGGAGGGAATGGGATTTTGCAATAACCTTCCCCCAGGAGTGGGGAGGGAATGGAGATTTTGCAGTGTCCTTCCCCTGCCACACCCACCAAGTCATGCCCACCAAGCCATGCCCACAGAACCGGTAGTAAAAAAGTTTGAATCCCACCACTGGTGCATCAGCTGTTTTACTGACCAGGGCTGTAGCAGAAGGTAAGTATTATAGCTAAAAAATGTCTTTTCTAAATGCTATGTGCACACACAAAGCACATGCTCACAAACCGTTGTTAACAGTTGACTCCACTGCTTGGCACGATCTGTTACAGAAGAGTGGAAGGCTTTTGTGGGCCAAAGCGTTTTGAGGCCCCATACCTAGGAACAGAAACTAGGAATGGCTGTAAAATGCGATGGCTCTATCTTTGGCACTCAGCTGCTTTTAATACTTTCGAAGTCCTCCTTGGTTGCATGGCCGTGAAAAAGAAACACTAAGGGAGAGTAAGGAAATCAGCATTTCTTCACCAATGCATAGTGGTTCTGATGCTATTTGGATAGTTTCAGAATTTAATCTTCTATACTAAATTTGCTGCCTCCCATCTCAGCAGGAAATGGCAGTTCAGAATGGTTGTGAAATTGACCAATGGAAAATCATGAGCAACTTTTTGTCTATGGAGATTCTCAGTGATCCAAATTATGGTTGTCCCAAAGGTGCTTTTTCAAGAAGCAACTGGACTTTCTTTGTTTTTCCTTGCTAACTGTTCACTTCTCATCCAAGAAGTTTCTTCAGAACAGGCCAACAGAACCGAAGAAGCTTTTTTGGATGAGAAGTAAAACATCTTCAAGTAAAAACAAAGTCTAGTTGCTTTTTGAAAAAAGCATCTTTGGGACATTGCCGACTTTGTTGTGCCAACTGTTGCAGTACTCATAGGCAAGTGTCTTATCCCTGGTTAATGCAGACCTAGCGTACCATGTAGCGCTAACAAAATCAACCAGTTTCTAAGTTTTTATAATAAGGCCATGGTTAAAATGGTTCAATACCCATTCTCTCAGTTGGCCCACACTCAAATCTGAAGTGGATACAATGCCTCAACTGCTTGCTTCCCGTAACATACACCTTGCTAAAGTACATTTTCAAGCTTTCCCAGTTCAACTGCATTTTATTCGTCTTTGTGCGCATAAACGATGGGCTATAAGTTACAAGTTAATCTTTATATCTCTGTGAGTTCTGCTGCTGTATAGCTAGCAAAGTGAGAGCATGAGTTTTTATACTGGTAGAACCAATTCAGAATCCATCTTTATCCCATTAGCATGTTTCTAGTAGAGTCTCAAAGCAGGAAATGATTTTTGGCTACAAAAGTCCGCATAACCCCAGCAAAGCAACAGAGTTTTTGCAATTTTTACTTGCCGTTGAGAGGTTTGTGGGACTTGTAAGGAAGAAATTGTGAACTAAGAAATGAACTGTGGTGAAGTGAAGAGCCAGCAAGTAGACTGGGCTCTTTGTAATTTCTCTCAGGACAAGGAGATCACCCATTAAGTGCTCCATTTAGTTGCTCCTCACAAGGTGACCACAAAAAAAGTGGGCTCTGCTGGGTTTAGAGCTCTGGGGTGT
Source organism: Pseudonaja textilis (assembly GCF_049901715.1). Taxonomy (NCBI): domain Eukaryota; kingdom Metazoa; phylum Chordata; class Lepidosauria; order Squamata; family Elapidae; genus Pseudonaja; species Pseudonaja textilis. Next base: position 139,123,037 of record NC_141990.1, on the reverse strand, counting down.
TGTGTGAAAGAATAACCATCTTTTTGGTACCCTTAAAAGGACACTGGGTTCATATACTTCCTTTTCTAGTCACTTTTGGAAATTGTTTATTAACTGAATGTCTATGGGGATTCTCAGTCATGTTCTTTTTTTTCCCGAAGAGGCAATTGGCCTTTCTGGTTTTTCTCTGAAGATATTTTGCTTCTCATCCAAGAAACTTCTTCAGCTCTAACTGGATAGTGGGGAATGGAAGGATTTATACTCCTTGCAAACAGCTGGACATTTGCATTCTTTTAGTGGGTCATTAAAGTCTCCTGGAACTTTATCTGTGTCCCCAAGGTCACCTGAATGGTGCAAATGGGTGTGGAGCCTTCTTGCAACTGTTGAAAGGACTGTGTTGTAGATTGGAGATCTGATGATGTGTATCCCTGCCCCTCTGTTGAGAGGGCTGTTCAGTTTTGACATAGATGGCCTCTTTAACCCCTCTTTCAAACCAGCGGTCCTCTTTGTTCAAAATATGGACTTTTTTGTCTTCAAAAGAGTGGCCTGTGTCTTTTAAATGCAGATGGACTGCTAAATCTAGTCCTGATGTATTTGTTCTCCTATGTTGTGCCATGTTTATTAACTGCTTTTCAGCTATTGGGTACCTTTAGATCAACAAGTTTTACAGCATCACCTTAGTTTTACACCATCAATCCTTAGTGAAGGAAGTTTTGATCTGCACTGATTTACTCCTTGTATCTGCTCTCCATTCTTTGCTTTCTTGACTTTGTTCTACACAGAACAATGAATGTTGCCAGCTAGTTATCTTGGACTTGGATATAAACCAAGAACACTTTTTACACTGTGGTTTTATCTCTTGTCCCTATTTGAACTACACCTTATCTTTCTATGGAAGCGGAAGAGGTACTGCTGAGGGCTGATACAAGTCATTCTGTATACTAAAACTATGTTCAGTTCAAAAATGAAAACTACAGGAAGCCAGACAGATTTTATAGGAGAGAAGCAGGGAGGGACAGACGGGTACTAGATTTCAAATTCTGAACTCCAGTGTGACTTCATAAAAGTAAAAATGCACCACACCGATATACACAAATAAGGATGCTTTCAAGAAGATGGTGACTGCTGTTCTGGAGTCCATCTCAGTATCTTGTGAATTCTCTCCTCCTTATAAAGCTTAAAAATTAGCTTCTCTGATGATTCCTGTATCACACCCAGTCCTCCTACCAACTGAACACCAGAATATAGCAGAATCTTCAGCATGGGCTGTTGTTCAAGTTTAACGTATTGCCTATCCCTTAAGCTCTTATAATGGTTGGTCTGAAGGAGAACCCTTCAATATGAAATAAGTAAGTGAACTTGTTCCTATAGACAACCCATGGTTCCCTTTCTGCCTTTCAGCAGTCCTTATTAAACCAGTACTTCAACATGTCCTGATTACGTTGTGCTTTTAGATGGAGACTGAACTGAGATCTACTTGCAGGATCTGATCAAATTCATAAAGCTTCTTTTTTAATTAATTTTATTTATTTTCAAAATACACATAAAATTTACATTTTAACAGTTCTCTGTCAAGAGTTACTTATATATTTAAATACAATATTTACAATTCTTCTCCATATCAAATCTTATTTCTCTTATCTAACCATATATATAACGTTTCCCAAACCTCATAGAACTTAGACTCCTCTTTACCTTTTAGTTTTCTCATCATTCTGTCCATCTCGACACAATCAAGTATTTTATTTATTATCATATTTTCTGAAGGTACATCATCTATTTTCTAGCTTTGGCCATAAGTAATTCTTTCCACTGTCAATATATGTTGTAGGATGTATTGGATATATTTCTTTGGGTTTCCTTTAATCATTCCCAGCAAAAAAGCTTCTGGCTTAAATTCAATATCGTACCCTATAATTTCTCTTATCCATTTTTTCATTTTTTTCCCCAGTATTTTTTAACTTTGGGGCATTGCCACCACATACGATAATATGTTCCATCTGTGAGCTTACATTTCCAGCATTGCAGTTTCATATTTGGATATATTTTGGCCAATCTCAACGGTGTCAAATGCCATCTATAAAACATCTTGATTAAATTTTCTTTATATGCTCTTGATAACATTAATTTGCAGTTCTTGGTCCAAATTCTCTCCCAATCTTCTAGCTGTATGCTATGACCTACATTTTGTGCCCAGGCAATCATTGGGCCCTTAACTACTTCTTCCTCTATTTCTACTTGGAGTAAATAATTATAAGCTCTAGTGAAACCTACCAGTTTCACTTTATCATCTAAAATGAAGGGCAAAGATGGAAGTAGAGTATAGCTATCTGGATCATCAACCATTGTTAAATATTTTAGACAATTTAAAAGTCCTGGAGAAGTTTTGACAGAATGACAAAAGCAGTGTCGTGCTATCACAATGCAAGTGCTACCTGTTTTGTATGTGAGTGCGATGTCATATCATCTGGCATCATGTTCATATAATATTGCTTCCACCACCACCCCCTTCAAGATACCACAAAAAGATTGGATAAATTAATGGAGAACAGGTTTATCAAGAGCTATTGGTTTGAAGACTCTGTGTTACCTTGGAGTTGGGTGTAGCATCCTCCAAATTCCAGTTTCAGGAAGAGCAATGGAGATGGGGTGGGCATATGTCTCCATCCCCCACTTGCAAAGAGCCTAAGGACATTTGATTGGCCCTACTGAGAAACAATACCTTAGACTAACATGGGCCTTGGTCTGATTCAGTAGATTATTCCTTTGTTGTTATGGTATCTGAGTAGAAAATTGCTTTTGGGAATCCCAGCACATGAGCATTCAGATTCTCAAAGAATGCTGCATGCGAGAGGTAGTATTCAGCTGGTTCTGACCAGTTCTGGAGAACAGGTAGTAGAAATTTTGAGTAGTTTAGAGAACCGGTAAATGCCACCTCTGACTGGAGATTTTACAGTATCCATCTCCTGCCATGCCCATCAAGCCATGCCCACAGAACTGGTAGTAAAAAAAAAATTGAATCCCACCATATATATATATATGTGGATCTTTGTTGTTCGGGTTTCTCGCGTAGATTCAAAGTGTCTAGCAACGCTTGATGAAGTCTCATTCATCATCATCAGCCTCTGTCTTTGCTCTTGCTTTTCAGAGTGAATAAAAATCACTCTGAAAAGCAAGAGCCAAAGACAGAGGCCTGATGATGATGAATGAGACTTCATCAAACGCTGCTCTAGACACTTTGAATCTTACGCTGGAGAAAACCCTAACAACCAAAGATCCACATACAAATACCCGCAGAATCTCAGAAAACAATATATATATATATATATATATATATATATATATATATATACACACACACACACACACACACACACACACACATACATACTTTGTTTTCTTAAGTTTTCATGGGTATTTATATGTATGGTATTCAGCTTTGTTTGGGTATTTTCCCATGTCATTGTAGTTGTGCTTTTAAAGTTGTAGCAACTTTTCGGCAGAATCTCATCTGCCATCATCAGGCTTCTGTATAGTGTTTATCTGTGAGTCAGACTTTCACAGCCATTTCTGTTTTAAATTTGGGGCTAGCCTACTGCTGTGCCAGAATGGTTTTTTTTTTCATCCTGATTGGTTGGGAGTCTTGGTCTGTGTTTATTGGTCTTGGAGTTTGCTGTGTTCTGCTTGATGGTGTTTCTAATATCTTCTGTCTGTTTTGTAGCTTTTTTTGTCTTGATTGGCTGGCAACACTGTGTTTCCCGTATTGGAGGCTTTTAGTGTGGCTTGGGTCCGAATAAATGGACAGCTATCATTTATTAGGAAGCTAGGTTTCATCTGGGAGCCTGTTTGGAGTGTGTTTGAGCTGGAGGTATCAGGGGGAGTCTGTTTGTGCCTAGGTGTTTGCTTGGCTTGTGGTGTGGAGATTTTTTTGTTTGAGAATGCAGGCTTCCAGATAATTGACAGTCTGGTGGAATCATCTCTTCTATTCATGCTTTCAGATCTTTTTTCAATCTCTATGGCTTCTCTGATAATTCTGTGGCTAGGGTTTTGGTGCCATTGAAGTCGATGCTATGACCTGTGGCTTTCATGTGTTGGACTAGTGAGGAGGTGTGTTCCAGCTTTTTTACTGCATTTTTGTGCTCTTCTATTGGTCTGTCCAATGTATGTGGCAGGGCATGATGCACAGGGGACTTCATATATGCCTTGGTTTTCCAGGACAATTTTATCTTTGGGGTTTCTTAGGACGGCTGCTATTTTTCTGTCTGTTTTGGTATATGGTGTGTCCTAGTGTGCCATCTGTTTTTTTTGTAGATTAGTACATCTAGGAATGGTAGTTGGTTTTTTTTTTTCCATTTCCATGGTGAATTTGATTTTGGGGTGTGTGCTGTTTAGGTGTGTTAGGAAATTGTTTAGGTTTTCTTTTCCATGGGGCCAAATAACAAATATGTCAACAATGTATCTTAACCATAGTTTGGGTTTGTGGGTGGCATTGGCTAGGGCTCTGGATTCAAATTCTTCCATGAACAGGTTTACAATGACAGGAGACAGTGGTGATCCCAGAGGGGCTCCTTCAATTTGCTTGTCCTTTGTATATGAAATATGTGTTGGTTAAGCAGTGTTCTGTTAATTCCATGAGGTGTTTGGGTGGTTGGTATTTATTTTTGATGATTTTGATTTTTGATTTTGATTTTTTTTAAAACAAATTTTATTAATTTTTAAGAGACAATACATAAACAAACTAAATGTAGAATGTAATAACATAAGGCATCTTTTCTGAAAAAAACAATAATACATCTTATTTAAAGACAGAATAATTCCAAATTATCACACTTCCATAAAAACACAATTTAATATATATATTTATCTTATCTATTCAACTTCATATCTTATCCCAACCTCTCTTTATTTCTCCCTTTCCTTCTACTATTCCTTCTAAATTTCTTTTGCCTTAAATTATATATATTCTTTATATCCATCTGTCTTATTTATAATTTCATTATTCTCTTCCAATGTTCTTCTTACATTCTTCTAAAATTTGATTAATTCAGTCATAGACAAACAAAACACAAAACATAAATACATAAAACTTCTTTTGGAAAGCGGCTTACCCCGGGTTACCTCTTTTTGTACAGACATAAATCAAATTCATGCTCAGTTAATATACTATTTCATATCTTATTTGGCATTCTGTATTTTCTATATATTTTCTCTCCTCTATTCACTCTCTTAATTCTATTATATTTATTTAGTCTCAATTTAAATAATTATACTTGTATCCTTAGTCCGTTCTCTTTCAATCATCTATTTATCTTTTCTTTCTAATACAATATTTCTCCTGTAATCAATGGTTGAAGCATGACAACTTTCTATCTTTCCCCTAAATTTAGCACTTGGAATAATACATACTTTCCACACTGATTTTGCTTAGTACCTTCTAAGTACTACATTTTAGAATAATGACAAAAATAAAAAAGGAATTGAGTTTATAATATAACAAAAACAATATTCCATAAAATATTAAGCTCTATTATTAACTCTTAAACATTTTATACATTCCCTTTAATACATTATTAACTCATATAATAGTTCAATTTTCTAACTCAATTTCAAATACTAATATCTACAATACAATCTTATGTGCTTTTGCAAAATCATACTTTTTTTAAATAACTTTTAACCTTTATCTCTGAAAAAAATATGTTTTTAGCATCTTGTTTTAAACCTTTATGACTTCTCTTTCCTTTTCCCCTCCTTTCTTATCAAATCTAATCTTTTGCCCCCATCTCTCAAATTCCACTCTCTTGATCTTCTTTCTCTGTTGTGTTTCTCTTTTCTGTTGCTTTGTGACATTGTATCGATTTTTCATCTTATTTTTGCCTTTCTTGTTTGCTTTTTTAAGTTCTGAATTCTCCATTTTCACTCCCCCCTTTCTCTTTTCCTCAACTATGATTTTTTGTCCATTAAAAATGGCTTCTTCTTCTTCACCCCAGTCCTTTAGTTGTTGTATTTCTTGGTAGGTAAAAATCGCCATTTCCAAAAAGTGAAAAATAGATCCAGAAGAGCCCTTGCCTTCTCGCTCCTCTTCTTGTAACTTTTGAGATTCCATTTGTGGTTCTTCCACAGATAGTGCCATTTTCTGTTATTATTATTTTTTAAAACAACCCAAATATTTTTAGTCTTTCAAAAAATAGTTACCTAAAGATCCCAAAGTCACAAAGCAGTCCAAATCACAACAAACTGTTTCATTAACACTTTCTTCTTCTTCTTTATTTAATTTCTCTTCCTGGGGTAAAGTTCAGTTACAATTTCAAAATGATTTTTTGGAAGCCTTATTGCCAGTTATTTCTAAGTCTTATAAACTCCAAGCAGTCTTCTTCAATGAAATCTTAGAATAAGTTTTTTGCCTCTTCCTTCCCACTTATAGCAATAAAATTTAATTTTAAATTCCAATGTTCCAAAATCTTTTATCCCCTTGGCTTTAATTTTTAAGTTTATTTACCTTCTATGCCCAAGCAGGTTTTCAGATTTCCATCAGCTATTTCCGTAGGGAAGGAGAGTGAGAAAAAATAACTTTCCCTTTCAAAACTTTCTTCCACCGCTTGCAATCTTTCTGGGAAACAATGTAGCAGTCAAAAAATCAAGTTTCCAGGTTTTTGAAGGTTCCTCGTTGTCCCGGTTCAGCCAAAGAAAAACTTTCACTTTCTTCCTCCTGCACAATCTTGTCCAGCTGCTGGCTTCTTTTGTGGCGGTCATTGCTGACCGCCGCTCCACCGCCTTGGGAAAAGGGGGTTTAGCCGGCTGGGAGGGGGTCTGCGACACTCCCAAACCCCTGTCCGATCCCCCCTATCTTCAGCTGCCTCTACGGGGCAGCTATATCCTCCAAATCCGTCTGGATCAGAGGCACCAAGGCAGTGAGCGCAGCAGGAACCGCGTGGAAGTTTGCCGCTGAAGCCTGGCAAACTGGAAGTCCTTTTTTATTTTGATTTTTGATGACTTCCCAATAAAAGAAACTCGAAATCATCAAAAATTAATACCAACCATCCAAACACCTCATGCCTCACCCAGGAAGCTTCACCCAGGAGGCTTCCCTGAGGCCCAGGAGGCAAAAAAAATGAGACGGAGTGCAGAAGAAGAAGAAGAAGAAGAAGAAGAAGAAGAAGAAGAAGAAGAAGAAGAAGAAGAAGAAGAAGAAGAAGAAGAAGAAGAAGAAGAAGAAGAAGAAGAAGAAGAAGAAGAAGAAGAAGAAGAAGAAGAAGAAGAAGAAGAAGAAGAAGAAGAAGCCACATCCACCCAGTCGCATGGCCATGCCCACCTAGCCATGCCCACCTAGCCATGCCCACAGAACCAATTGTTAAAAAATTTGAATCCCACCCCTGCCCCATGGGTTTCCTGTCAGAAACCTGGCTTTCAAATTTTAGCTCTGCAAAGCTGAGTCCACTGAGTCCACTCATCTCAGTCCACTTACAATCCCTTCCAGAAAGGAATGTTTTAGCTCTTATGCTCCTCTGAACTATTCTAAGAGGTAGGACCTTGTAGAATGTTCCAGTAAATAACATTTTATGGGAAAATCAACTATATTGTTTTCATAATATTTTTCAGAAGAACCATAGCATTTAATTACGGAAACTGAAATGCAGCCCTGTATTCATCTATGTATGAATGCATAGTTGTATTCATAATAAATCAAGGATGATTTATTAGGAAACCAGTGGTGAAGGAGTGGCCTGACCGTATTCTCAGGAGTTCTTTAACAGAAAGGCAAAAACTTGCCACAGGCAATAAAAATGTGGACTATATTGGTGATCCTGCCTGGCTTAAATATGAATATGTTTTCAATTAAGAGGCATTTGCAAAGAATGGAGTCATTCAGAGTTCCTTTTGAATCGTCTCCAGCCAAATGGAAATAAACAGGACCCAAACAGCTATATCCATCGGCAACCAGTCAGTTGTTACCACATTTAGTTACCACATCCTACGATTAAAAATGGAGTACCTCTGCCTTCTATTCGTATATACTCTACAAATGGATAATTGAAAAGTATAACACAAATCACACACATACATTTTCATTCAGTACAGATAGTACTCGACTTACAACCACAACTGAGCCCAAAACTTCTATAGCTAAGTGAAACATTTGTGAAATGAATTTTGCCCCTTTTTACAAACTTTCTGGCCGCAGTTGTAAAGTAAACCACTGCAGTGACTAACACAGTTGTTAAGCGAATCATTGCAGTTGTTAAGTGAATCTGGCTTCCCCGTTGACTTTGCTTGTCAGAAGGTCACAAAAAGTGATCACATGGCCCTATAGTCATCCTAAATACGGGCTAGTTACCAAGTGGTCTGAATTTTGATCACGTGGCCATGGGGATGCTTCAGCATTTGTAAATATGAAAAATGGCCATAAGTCACTTTTATCACTGCCATTGTAATTTCAGATGGTCACTAAACAAACTGCTGTAAGTGTACGAAATGTGCAGGCTGCTGTCAGAAAAGCATGTGACCAATATTCCTTAACACGGATTCTTCTAAGTTATTATGAATGACTTGGTGGATCTCTGCACACCTGATGCTGGGATGGCAGGTGCTCAGTCCACAAGGTGGCTTGCACTCATGCAATTTGTGCCAGTGTGGTCTTTGAGCCATTTCTCTAGCCATCAACCACATTAGTGTCAGTTATTGCCTTCATTACAGCTTGACTGGCTTCCCATTGGGAAGACTCTCCGGGGACTGTCCTCATACTTGTTCTGACCAAGGCTTCCTGAGACAGTAACAATCACACACTTAGTCCCCCAAAGCCTCTTTTTATTTCAATGGCTGTGAATTATATTCATCCACAGCGCATAATAAGTCCCAAACAGTTTGTAAATAGTCCAACAGAAGTCTGCCACAGTCCTTTCGGGATAAGGCTGATAAACACCCACCTTTATCTCCCTTGAAATGCTGCCAATGACTAAATTACCAATTAGCTGTACAAGGCCAAACAGAGCACAAAGTCAGCATGGAGCTTCAGATGTTAAACCGACCAGAACGAACAAAGTTGCTTCCTGCAAAGGCTCCTGTCCCTTTGCACCTTCCTTATGTCTTATTGGAGGAACCAATCATCTCCAAGCCTTGCTCCTGAGTTGCCCCTTTTGTCTTAACTGTTCTTGCCTTCTGGCAGCCCTGCGCAAGCGTGTACTGGGAACAGGCTCACCTTATTCTCTGCCTCGCTGATGTCAGTTTCTGGAGGCTCCGGAGTCAGCACATAACTCTCAGATGGCCCTGGTTCCATCTCTGTGTTGGATGCAGATCCCTCGTCTGAGTCCTCCCCAGACTCCAGGAATGGCCCATATTCCTCACCACTGTTTAACTCTGCTGCCAGCTCCACAGGCCACCAGTGGACCACAACAATACGCAGGGATCTAGGATTGGCGCATCCCCTGATCCCATCTATGCAAGCAGAGGTTAAGATGCATCAGGAGGAAGATGCAATCACTGTTCTAGGAGACGTTGCATGTATTGGCAAGAATGGACAACTTCCACCTGATACAGACATGTGTGTGATCAAAACAAAAATATTTGGTGAAATAAGCATAAGCCAATCAGGCCTTGCAAGACAGAAATAGGTAAGGGGAGGGAGGGGAAGAGGCAGGTTTCTCTTTTAGGAGGTATCAGTCCTAAAAGCAGATCTTCCATAAGAACCTCCAGTAGCAGCAACTAATGTCAAGCAGGGTCCTTGGGTACCAACATTAATGACAACACCACCAGAGTCTTCCCTGAAAGTACATAGATGCCATGCCACATAAAGCTTTTTAGATCAAAAGTACCCCTTTAATTCATGGTGGCTAACATTAGACCAGGCCAACCAGGTTACTTCTGGATATCATGAATCATGGCTCATATGGGAACTAGGCCCCCTACAGTCGGTTTACGCTACTTAAACTAGAAATTTAATAAAAGAGCTTTCCCCAAATATTTGTTGAGATTATGGCTGCAAATGAATAGTTGCAGTGGTGGGATTCAAATTTTTTTGCTAACAGTTCTGTGGGCGTGGCTTAGTGGGCATGGCTTGGTGGGCATGGCAGGGGAAGGTTATCGAAAACTCCCCATTCCCTCCCCACCCCACTAATCAGCTTTCCAGCTCAGTTCTCCTGTAGAGGGCAACAAAAGAAGACCCAGCCAATCAGGTGGGACTTGGGAGGCAGAGCATAGATGGGGGCGGGGCCAGCCAGAGGTGGGATTTGCTGGTTCTCCGAACTACTCAAAATCTCCGCTACCATTTCTCCAGAACTGGTCAGAACCTGCTGAATACCACCTCTGGATTGTTGTCTCCAAAAGAGGGAATTTGCAAGCGCTTGCTACATGCGCATTTTAACTGGCCAGGATCTTTGTTACCTCTAAAATAATGCTGCTAATATTTAATAAGGAGGACAGGAAGGCCTGGAGGAATGTAGTCCATGGGGTTGCAATGGGTCAGACGTGACTTTGCAACTAACAGCAACAATACACTATTTTGGTCTTTGCCCATTTTCCCATCTTTCTGTTTCTTACACAAACTTGGCACATAAGAACAGTTGCTTCCTTCACATTCTCTTCTGCTCACAGAATTTATTTTTATTTATTTATTTGTATCCCACCTTTATTAGTTTCACAAACAACTCAAGGCAATGAATACACCCAACATACCTCCTCTTATTTTATCCACAACAACCCAGCGAGGTGAGGCAGGATTAGACCTCCCAATCTCCAGTTTTGTAAACTTATGCCTTAATCACTAAACTAGGGGTGTCAAACTCGCAGCCTGCGGGCCAAATATGTAACGCGCTGGCCACGCCCACCCCCAGTTTAGTGAAGGGGAAAAAAATTCACAATACATCACGTGATAACGGGACGACACAAGTTTGACACCCCTGTACTAGACCAAACTGGCTCTCCTGCAGTATTAATGCAGTATGTTCAGGAACGCAATAAATTCAGAGGCAGCCTCTTTGCCTGGATCTTGTCTCTCTTTCTCTGGCACTGTAGCTCACTCTGCCAGCCTGGAGAAGACTTGGGAGTGTTGTGTTTGTACAGCTGGTTTTTTTTTTTCCTGCCTTGTTCTCTAAAATAATACCAATCTATCAAAATGAAGTCACAGCTAATGATGCTTTTTGCATGAGACTTCTTCAGCATTCATAAAACCAAGATGTTCTCTTGATTTATGTCACCTTCTAAATGTCATGGAATGTGGCTCTAAGCATTCAGATCATCCACCAGGAAAACGCAATGAATGTGCTGAAGTGATGCGTGGTGATGCACACAAATTAGCATTGCAGACCCCCTTTGCAGCTTCCACCCCATCATGGCAACACTCTTGGAGATGGACGCATTGATGCTCTTGGGTGAGGTATTTATTTATTTATTTATTTGAATTAGCAGAAAGAGGATTCTATGTGGACATGCCCCACATTTACTCTGGATCAGTCATTTTGGGGTGTGTGTGTGAGAAGAATGATATTTTTATAGTGGATCCTGCCCACTTAAGCAGATCGAAAGCATGCAAAATGTGAGTAGATACCAGTAGTAGGTACCAGTTCAGTGGGAAGGTTTTGTGCACCTCAGTGTATAAATATGCTGGCCACGGGACCATGGAAATGTCTTTGGACAATGCTGGCTCTCTCAGCTAAGAAATGGAGATGACCATCCCTCCTAGAGTTGGATACAACTCATCAGGAGAAACCTTCACAAAACAGAAAAGCACCACAACGACAGAAACTATGTGGGTATTTTAAGATTCTGCTATGTACTTATTTGGTTTTTATCCTGCTTTTATTATTTTAGGAGTAATTTAAGGTGGCAAACATACGTAATACTCCTCTTATTTTCTCCACAACGACATTATTGAGAGGTAGGTTGAACTGAGAGAAAGTGACTGGGTCCAAAATCTCCCAAGTCAGCTTTCCTGTCTAAAGCAAGACTAGAACTCACCATCCCACAATTTCTAGATCAGCACCTTAACCACTACACCCAATTGGCTCCATCAAACAGTATAACACACTTTATCAAACTATAAGAAAGGACTGAATTCATGGGAAATTACGGCCTACCATGCTGGGGAGCACTGTACTATCAAAATATATTTTTGCTCTGAAAGAACAGGGCACCCAGCTAGGACCATGTCCATTGTTTCTCATGGATAAGCAGGCATACGATTTCAGCTTTTGATTGAGATTGAACTACCACCATAGCTTTATCTCATTTAAAAGAAAAAAAACTCCACATTTAAACTGAACAGAATTTGATGAGAATATGAAATACCCACAGCTATACAGTTCAGTTTCTGTAGCATTTTTCTAGTTCTAAAGCACTTTAATAATTCTCGTCCTTGAAGCAATCTTGAAAGACATGTTTAATTAAGAGGAATGAGGTCTACCCGTGGTGGTCTGAAAATCTGCCAGCTTGATGATCTCTCCCACACTGAGTAGCAATATTCACTTCACCAGCTCTGTTCTAATATTCACCAACTGGCTTCTATTACCTCAAGGAAAAAAAATATGTGGTAATAAAAGGAGATGCGCCTGTATCACAGGCTGTGCCAGAGCATTGTTTTTATAAAACACATATAAAACTGCAGATGTTCTTCATTTATATTAGCTTACGAGATGAATTTCAAAACTTCCTTTTATCTTTATAGATCCATAGTGAAGTGTTCATACAGCGATCCAACACATGAGAAAGACCAGGAAAACAAATCAAATCATTTCTAGTTTCCAGCTGAAAGACAAGGAAAAGCCTATTCAGAGTTACTTTTAAAATACTTATTAACTAAAACTTACATAATGGAAATTGAAGTCCCAGAAGTGGTAGATCAAACAATTTATTATTCATATTGACTTCTTTGTTTTGATTTTTTTTTCAGTTTACCCTACAGTGGTAGATTTCTGATGTATCCATCTTTCAAATCATTCTTGGGATCATATCCAAAGATTTCATAAATTAATGAGGCTGCACAATTCTTAGAGGATCTGAATTCCAACCAATTGTCTCAGGGAAGGGGTGTCAAACTCAAGGCCCATGGGCTAGATCCAGCCCACAGGGCTGGCTTGGAAACAGCAAAGGACCAGCCGGTGGTGCCTCTGCCAGCAAAAATAGAGCGGTGGGCCCGCACTCATTCCCCTGCACCCCATTCTCAGCTGTGATGGCCTGGCTGCAGCCCTCTGCCATGCCCCCCCAGGTCCATTTTTGCTGGCAGAGGGCTACCAAAACAAACTAAAAATAAAACAAAAGGAGAAATGTTTACCCTTTTGAATTTGAGCATGCAAGAAGGGACAGGAAAGGAGAAGGGGAAAGAGGAAATTTAAAGAAAAAGAAGGGAAGATGGGAAGAGAGCAAGGAAGGAAAAATAAGGAAAGAGAGGAAGGAAGAACAAAGGAGAATGAAGAGGGAAGGAAAAAGGAAGGAAGGAAGGAAGGAAGGAAGGAAGGAAGGAAGGAAGGAAGGAAGGAAGGAAGGAAGGAAGGGTATAAATGACAGTGAAGGTGGGTGTCAGGGAAGTTCTACATTAGCATTGGCCACCACAGGTGCTCCCAACATGAGTCCCGTGTCACATCCACCATGGCCACGCCCACCACGCCCTCCAAGGTCAAACACAACCCTGATGCAGCCCTCAATGAAATCAAGTTTGACACCCCTGTCTCAGAGGATCTTGAAGAGTACCTTGCGAAGAACCAAAGAGAAATCATTTACGGCCTACAATACTGGAGATTTGGAACATATAGTGGATGTCTGATCCCACATGGGCCTATTACACAGCTATGGATATATTGGTCAGATGGAAGGTGGGATCAAAACAAATTGGGGGTCTTAAGGATCAAAAGCAAAGTAAAAATATCCCAACTTAAGTCGGGTCAGGGAAACACATCCAAATAATGGGAAAATTAAACAACTGATAGATTAAGAGGTAATTCCTAAGGGAAGCTGGAGGTGATAGTGCCAACCACATCCCATTGTTCATAGGTAATAATTTTACGATGGGTCTCAGGCTGACAAATGAGGTGGAATGAAATAATAGCCTGGGGTAAAGACACTGTCTAAGCAAAAGAGACAGACTTCACTGAATGCAGTGAAATTTAAATTAGACAAAACCACAACTCCAGCATGCCATCATCACTGGTGTATTCATTGGGGCTAAAGGCAAAAAAAAGCAAAACTAAAACCCAGTAATTAAAATCACAAACATTAAGAACAAGTTTAACAGAGGTTATAATGAAAGAACAGGCATTCCATATATCTATTCTGGCACTGGAATAGATGGGCTGTATTTTATGTACATATTTAACAAATAAGCTCAGCATTTAGATCCAATTAATGCGAATAGCAACCTTAGGAGGTATTTGTTCAGGTTATGGACAAAATTTAAAATTTAAAAAAGCACTGCCTTTTTACTTGCATCATTATTGCTTTCGCTATTCTCCACTACTGCACTTTTCGAAGTCCTCAGCCGTCTAAATGGCAATCTTTGCCTTGAGCAGGCAGAGTCACTTTTAAGAGAGAAATGATCTATGGCCTCCCATTGCTGGACTACAAATCCCAGCAACCCCAAATCAGTATATTCAATTATGAAAATGCAGCACTTTGGTATCATGTGAAGAGCCGTAAGTGCTTCAATTTAGAAAACTATTAATTCATTTTAGCAAATGCACATTCTCCCCTCTACTGTGCATAGTTGGGTCTTTTTCAAATTACACTTCATTTCAAAGCCATCTTGCCAAAGTGTATTTGCTCACTTAAATTGAAACTTTATATCACAAGATAGCTCTGTCCTCCAGCTTCAAATTATAAGCAACTAAATTAATACTGTAGTTTAAGTGAGGTGAAAGTACACTTAAAGTGACTTATTTTATCATCACTAATTGAAACCAATTGTTTGAATGGTTGGATGAATTTCTAATGGAATAGTCTGGTTAATTTTTCTTCCTACTCATGCTTAATCAGAGAGTAAACCAAGATAAATGAGTAGATTAACACCCAGGTAACTACCACCAATGGGGGAAATTGATACACGTAGTCACCAAGTGTACATTAACTTGATGGCACATAATCAACTATCAATCAAAGCAATTTTGTGATTTATTGTATATATTAAAAGGGACAAAGTTAATCTCCTGTATCTTTGAGAAATGGCTGAGTTCACAGATTTCAAAGCTATATGTTTGGCCTAGTATGTTATGACGGGGAATGGTAATTGAAAAATCATGCTTAATCAGTATGAACCTGGAGAACTGTTTTCAATAAACTATGGTTTATTTTTAACCATTTTAAATTATGAGTTACCATAACTGGGACAATGTGTGAATGAGCTAATGCTTGGATCAAAACTCCAAATCATAAAAAAATGGTTTTAAAAAAATGGTGCAGATAAGCAGAATTATTCAGAATTCTGCATAGTTTGGCATCTATACAGAAATACTTCATCCCATTAAGGCAGATCTAAGGCCCATGTAAATAATGGGCCCTAGGACCCTGAAGACTCAGGGCAAAGGGCACTGACCTCATTCAAGTAGGACAAAGGCATTTTTTTTTAAAAAAAATACTGCACAGCTGTTTCCTAAGAATCTAGGAACCAGCCTTTGTTTTAAATAGCAGTCCTTTTCCTCCTGTTATAAAAATATCCCTATTGAGCAAGCTCTTTATTTCTAGAACTGCATGCACCTGGGATGTTTAAACCTACTTTTGTCAATGCAATTAAAAAAACAAGATGGAAAAATGGCACATGATTTTAGTCTAGTCTGCCACTGAGAGACTATGTATGCTTCTAAGGGGTCAGTTAGGCCAGCAAGGATCCAGGATGTTTAAAACACTAATGTTTCCAGCAGCTGTAGTTCAAAGGAAAATGCTTACATTTTTTTTTTCCAGAACCAACAGACAGACATTCATTCAATCAGCCACAACAAAGAAGCAAAGAGTATCTCATGAATGTAGTCATAGAACTTTTTAATACTTTACCAAAAAACAGTCCTGCATATACAGCTTAGATGATTTTAAGTAAACTTCACATGTCTTTTCTGTAGCCAAATCAACGTAGTGTTTTTTTTGTGTGTTTATTTTAAATAATAAAACTCTTCAGTACCACTGTTAAAAATGGTCAGTGGGGAAAGGCGGTTAAATCAATCAACTCTCTGAAACAGAGAAGCACAGGTTATTCTCACACCCCACTCGAGGTTGGCTGGTGAAAATAAGTGTACTACTGTTTTAAATGAGCCCAGAGATGGCACTTAGTGCTGAAAAGGTAAAACAAAAAATGACAAAAAAAAGTCACATTCTTTTTTTTTTTTAAAGTGTTTCCATTCATTTCTTGATACAACCCCAGAAGACATTACAGTGGCTTTACATAAGTCATCAGTTATACAGGAACAAAGGCGCACAACCCAGTAAAAAAAAAAAAAAGAGAAGCATTTGAAAGTCCCATTGATGGCTATCTGGTGAAAGTTCTTTAAAGGCTCAACTTCAAGAGAGGAGGGTGTGTGTGTGTGTGTGTGTGTGTGTTAAAAAGTGTTTCCCCTGGAAAGTGCTTAGCTGGACTTTGCTCCAAATGAGGTCCTTGACACAAGGGTTTTCTCTCTCTTTTTGTAATGGTACAGTGTCACACTGCACATCACAAGTGCATTTAAGGTGTCCAAATAAACACCCTCATCATTGTGCAAAATAGGTTCTTTTGCAATAGAAATCAGATTGAGGTGGGGTGGGGTGGAGGGGCTAAAGGCAGAAAGGAGGTCATCCAAACCATATCAAGGATAGGAGGCACCAGACTCTGGGAAGTTTGGGGATTCTCTCCACCCGCCCCCACCCACTCCTGCAACCCAAGGGGAACACCAATTATACCATTCTTCTGTGACAAGTGGCTGTCTCAAGAACTGGGGAGGGGGACTTTTCATTGTGGAGGGGGCTAGGAAGAAGCAAGCCCAAACCACTCAAACCCCTCCCGCCCCCCCCCCCAAAAAAATCCTAGAATCAGTCTCAAAGAGAGCAAGGTCCCAGTCCAGTGTTAAAGAAGCCCCATCCTTTCCTTGCCCCCCCAAATCAAACAATTGGCTATGTACACCCAACAGATGGTCCCTTCCCTCCCTCCCTCCCTCTTAGCGTTTCTCAATGCAGGTACTTCTCTTCCCAGCTTGAAGGTAAACACCGATTCAGTGCAAAGGGAGGGTGGGTGGGGGAGAGGATCGCGAACTAGGCAGATCCCGTCCACCAGCGCCTCCTTTCCAAGGGAAGAAGCCAGGCGGGAGCGGCGCAGCTCCAGCCTTCCGATCTCCTCCCTGCAGAGTTTTTTTTGTTCTCACGGGAGAGCGACCTTAGGCGCGGCATAGGCAAGCCCGGTTCCTTTCCTCCAAGCCAGGAAAGGCAAGTGTCCACGAGTGTCCTTCGCGCCAAGTGAGGAAGCACAGGCTGAAGAGAGCCAAGATCACTGAACGGGCGTTTGCATCAACCGGCGGAGGGGGGGTCCTTTGGTGGAAAATGAGCGCTTCCCCCACGGTCCAAGCGGGTGCGCGCTTTGCTTTGCTCTCTCGCCCACCCCTCTCCCCGGGTGCCCTGCGCGCGGGGGCTCCCACCGACGGGCTTTAGGAGTCAGCCCAGAGTCCCTCGCGCCTGCCCGTTTGTCTCTCTCTCTCTCTCTCCCCCTCCCTCTCCCTCCCCTCCCTCCCTCCGGGCGTCCAGGGCATTATAGCACCTTGCAGCAATTGATGCAACCGTTCTGGGTGCCGTAGCGCTTCTGCAAAGCCGCTCTGGTGGCCGTCTCGAAAACCTCCCGCACGCCTTCCTTGGTTTTGGCCGAGCACTCGAGGTAATCGTAGGCCTGGATGCGGATGGCCATAGCCCGGCCGTCTTCGGTGCGGACGGGCTCCTGCTTCATGCGGGCCAGCTCGTTGCGCACGTGCTCGTCGTTGCGCAAATCTTTCTTGTTGGCCACCAGGATGATGGGCACGTTGGGGCAGAAGTGCTTCACCTCGGGCACCCACTTCTCCGGGATGTTCTCCAAGGAGTCCGGGCTGTCCACCGAGAAGCACATGAGGATGACGTCGGTGTCCGGGTAGGAGAGCGGACGCAAGCGGTCGTAGTCTTCTTGGCCGGCCGTGTCCCAAAGGGCCAACTCCACCTGCTTGCCGTCCACCTCGATGTCGGCCACGTAGTTCTCGAAGACGGTGGGCACGTAGACTTCGGGGAACTCGTCTTTGCTGAAGACGATCAGCAGGCACGTCTTCCCGCACGCCCCGTCGCCGACCACCACCAGCTTCTTGCGGATCGCCGCCATGGCCAGGGTCGCCAACCCCGCCCTGTTGGGGTGCGCCAGCAGGGAGACCGAAGCGCTCTCTTCCCCGCCGCGCCCGGGGGCTCCTCCTCCTCCTCCGGCCTCGCCGCCTTTTCTACGGGGCAGCGTGTGGGCTCTCTTCTCCGGCCGTCGGGGAAGGGGAGCGAGAAAGGCTCTTCCGCGCGCGGCTTAGGAAAGGGGGAGCCGCCCACTTCGGCCGGGCCTCGCTTCTGTTCTGGGCCGGCTCCTCTGACGCCCTCTGCCTGCTTGCATGGAGAAAAGGATCTCGGCTTCTCGGCTCTCTTCTGGCCCCGGGTTCCCTTTCCAGGGAGGCCAAAAGCGGGAGAAGCCCCAAAGCACCGGAGCTCTCAAGAAAGCGGCGGCAGGTTTGCTTTTTTTTTTTTTTTTTTTTGCTTCTTCCCCCCGCTGCAAGTTTTGTGGCCCGGCTTTCCCACCTTTCCTTTCTTTCTTTCTTTCTTTCTTTCTTGTCAAAGAGCCGCTCGAGCCGTCCGGACTTTATGCCATAGCACGGCGACGGGCGGACGCTGCTATTTAAAGGGGCCGGCTACTTTCTTAATATAGCTGGCCAATGGAAAGGAAAAGGATGAGGTCATCGGTTTGGAAGAGGCGGGTGATTGGTGGGGAGTATTGCAGGCGCTCGGGTGGGGCGGGGAGAGAAGCAGGAAGTGAATGGCAGGCGATCATGAAAAGAGGGAGGGGTCTTGTCTGCTATTTCGCGACCTGCTGAGATATTTTTTTTTTTTTTTTTATATATATTTTTTATATATTTTATATATATATTTGGAAGATCCGAAGCAGAAAAGAGACTTTAAATCTTTGTCTGCCCCCTCTTCCGCCTCCCAATAGATCTTCCAAGGGTCTTCCAAATTCCCTGCTCCAATCTGGAGAGGTTTTGTTTTTAAAAAAGTTTCATCCAAGGAGAGAGAGAGAGAAAGAGAGATACACACATATACATACATACATACACACACTCTAGCCTTCCCATCTCACTTTAGCTTCCCGACGCCCCCGCACTCGTTCTATAATAAACGATACATATTTGCTCAGCTTAGTCTTTCGAGAAAGAACCACAAAAGATGGCTTAAAAAGGCTCTGCATAGTTTTTAAATTTTTATTTTAAGAGCTTTTCTATAGAGTACAGTATTGTTTTGTTTAGAAAGACTCGACAAGCTATAGTTGGTCACTTGTTGCTACTAAGTTCAGAGGATTCCGTTTGAATCAACCCTCCCATTTAAATTGGGGTAGTTTAAGAGGAGGTGACAAAAGTACTCTGGAAGACATGTTTAGGTTATCATCTAAACGGATATGAGCTACCTAATTCTGTTAATTGTTATGGCCCAGCTATCCTCAAAGGGAAGTAATAGTTTGCAGTATAAAGCCAGGGCCCTATCAGGCTGTTGTTTATGTAATGAGTGTCAAATCACATTAAAAAGTTCATGCGGAAATTCTGCATGTATGATAAAATGATTTTTTTTAAAAAAAAACCCTACTGTATCCCTTGGGATAATGGGGAAAACCTATCTATGTGGTTCTTAAGAGTCAACAACCACTTGATGGCACAAATTTATCACGACCACTACCATAAAATGTAGCCACGCCATAGTAGAGACATTAAATTTAAAAATGTAATGAAATTTAGAAATAAGTCCCCAGTTCAGTTATAAAAGAGTTTTTGCTTTTCTTCAACACCCAATGGTACCAAAATGTTCACAAAAAATGAAAAACCCAAAGAGCTGTGACTCTAGTAAGTCAACGTGCTAACAATACTGAGTGCAGCACAGAAACGAGTAAGGTGGATTTTGCAATACAGAAGTGGATTGTAACAACCCTCATGGCTCTAAAGTCCAGCAGAATACTTCAGATTAAGTGTCAATCACAGAATAATGAGTTGGCAAAGGCCTGGTGAGCATTAGACTTCAACTCACAGCGGTTCTGTATAACCTATGGTGAAGCCTGAATAATTTTATTTAGAGGACATGATTAGGGGACACAAGCAGCTTCAACTTATTCTTGATTGTTGTTATAGCCAATCTAAATAAAACTTTCAAATTTCTTACAGAGTTGGTTTTGATTTGTTAGTCTGAGCTCATATCAATCTCACAAACCTGATTACATTTGGTCTCCTCGCTTAGTGAATTAGGGAGGTGTTTGACAGAGTCGCATCCAAATATTATCTGTCTGTTGTAAACTGAAAGAAAGTTTTATTCCCCATCACCCTGGCAATACATCTTGCATATGTCCATCAAGGCCATCTTCCTTTCTTTCTAGATATAAACCACTCCCTCCTACTTCAGCCTATGCCCCTGTTATCAGACTAATTTTTGCCAAGCTGACTAATAATAGGCATGGAAGAGGGGGTTTGCTAAGTGGAAGCAAAGGGAGCTTTTCCTCTCATGTCACTAGGCCAGGCAACTGGACAGGTGGCCAGACCCACTAATCTAAGCAACTGTCTAAACATTGCCCTATCGCGCTCCATATTAGGGAGAGTGGTTAGTTTTTCCTCCCACTGGCAGGTGAAGCTTAATAAAAACAGAAACAGGGCTGGAGAAATCTATTCATCTCTTTCCTAATTGTGACCCACAATAGTAAGGTTAGCACCATTTTTTTTGGTCTCATTACTCTGTTGAATAGGGTTTGGCAGTGAGGAATATACCATGTACACTTTTCTACTGATTAAAAGACTAGCAGAAAGTATTTGAACCAGATGGGAAGATTTTTATTCTTCCCAGTAATTATTTTCTCTTTAAGGAATACTCCCTCTTAATCAACCTCCACCCTCATTCCCACACCAGTCTACTCTGACTTCTTCTGCATAGTGCTCCTTAACATTTCCTCACTTTTCGCCCTCTGGTCGATCCCACTTCTACTTCCCCAAGGGTGGGCTGTTTTCCACTGAATCACAGTGGTCCCATTTCTTCCTCCCATTCAAGTTCTTCTTTCCTTTTTCTTTATTGTTTTTTTCCAAGCAGCCAGCAACAAGATGGGGTTTAGCCTCTAGAGTCTATTACCTTTTCTACTTTTGAATGTCTTATAATTCAGAGAGGGAGGGGGAGAGAGGGGGAGAGAACTTATTAATACCACTGAATGAATATCATTGTCATCAGGTATGATATTCATTCAGCTTTCTTTGTGACCACACAGGGACACAGGAAATATTTTAAAATCATGATAAATAACGTTTGCCTTGTCTCAATATACTAGTTTCACCGGATTCTCTACCGACCCATCACCAGTTATAGTTCCTTCTATTCCCAAACCCCACGTTTTCTCCTTAGTCCATTGAGTCATGGTGGCACATGTGTGCAGGAGCATTAATACTGATATCCCACCTTTCTAGCCAAAATCCAATTCAAGATTGCTGAGAACAAAATAATGTAACCAAGATGGCCTCTGAGGGGAATGGTTTTTTGAGATGAGTTTATGAGAGACAGTTAATTGGTGGGGGATTTGGAACTGGAAATATATAGCTGGGTTGATGGTTGTAATGGGTGTATGTGTGGAAATTTTACTGGGAAGCTCTGGAATGGGCTCTGGCAGTATTGGAACAGGGCACTCATTGTAGGGAAATGTTAACTGTCATCCTATAACAGAGGTGGGGAACTATGGCCTCTTTATGACTTGGGGACTTCAACTCCCAGAATTCTGGGAGTTGAAGACTACATGTCATAGAAGGGCCATAGTTCCCCACCTCTGCCCTATAGAGTAGATCAGACTGAGAACCCCATACATAAAGGCCTAAACCTACTTTACCTGGAACAGCTATAATAAGAGAACCCTGCAAGTTTGAATGTGCTTCCCTCCTCCCTCACTTAATCTTTGTGTGAAATAAGAGGTGTCCCCCCCCCCCCAAATTTAATTTCTTGGAATAGACTTTGGCTGCTCTTGCATGATTGTTTCTTTAGTAAACAGATCTTCCTTTTTTCCTTTAAGGCCCTTCTTTATGTCAGTGTTTCTCAACCTTAGTAACTTGAAGATGTGTGGACTTCAATTCCCAGAATTCCACAGTCAGCATGCTCCTGGGGAATTCTGGGAGTTGAAGTCTACAGATCTTCAAGCTACCATGGTTGAGCAATACTGTTCTATGCCCTATTAACAAAAGAACAATGGCCTTCTGGTTCCAGGGAAATGGAACCTTGGATAATGTCCCTACTCTAATTCAGGCCGTTCTTGTTGACATTGATGTGGAAGAGATCTATTTAGGGGTTTGCAATTTTGAAGAGTGTGGATGACCAGGAGGGGCTGAGAAACTGATGGGTAGAGCATGCCAGTCTGACAGAGAAAGAGGGTCACAGGTGCAGTGGTGAGAAGGCCGGGCAGCAATAGTGATCAAGCAACAACTACATTACTGGCTCAAGCATGGACCTTCCATTTATATATTAATTAAACTTAGGGGCTGCCCAATGACTTATGGGTGGTTTACACTTAAAACGATAGAAAACAACAAAAACATACATTTGGACAAACCACACCCCATATACCATA
The DNA here is from genome assembly GCF_049901715.1 of Pseudonaja textilis. Taxonomy (NCBI): domain Eukaryota; kingdom Metazoa; phylum Chordata; class Lepidosauria; order Squamata; family Elapidae; genus Pseudonaja; species Pseudonaja textilis. The sequence continues at coordinate 139,100,287 of NC_141990.1, read as the reverse complement.
AGTTGCAAACAATGAGCTACACTACTACCCTATGAAAGGTTTAGGAGAACAACCATGATCTTGCATGTCCCCTCAATGATGCATTATGAACCCATCTTTATTTTTTTATTTCTTTATTTTTGCTTTTTATCATATTGTGTGGAGTCTGTGATAAGTTGGGCAACCTTAAAAAAAAACCCTAACTTATAAGTAAACAAATGAAAGTCTGCAAGTTCCTGCTGACTCACCAATCAGCAGTTCTAACCAGTGTGGACAGGTGCGAAAGTTGCTGAGAATTATAGTTCTACAATGTTTAGAAGATTGCGTATTACTAAATCCTGATCTAAAATGGAAAAGAGTTATCTTATAAAATGCCTTCCATGTTTGGTCTTCTTAATCCCTTACTTTACCTTTCTCTTCTTGCTCCTTAACTCTTGCGATGGCTTTATTCATAGCTTTCCCTAAGTGCAGCTTGAAGGTGCCATATGAAACATTCGTTAAGGGTGACTAATTTCATGAGTAATCTGATGCTAAAATAGTGTATCTCTTCTTTTCTGATACATACCTTATTATAGGGGTAATGGCAGCCACTGGTGAAGACGTTGCAGAATTACACAGTTCCTCTTGGTGACTTTTGACTGCTATAGACTTGTCTTCATAATTAAGAGCCACTTGGAAGTTGTCTTAAACTGGAGGTTGCTTTTTTTTTCCAAGCGAGGTTTTCATTGACTCTTCTTTAGCAAGATTTATTGAGATGAGAGGAATTAAGTGTTGGACTAGGAATAGGGAGACTCAGGTTCTTATCCACGCTCAGAAGAATATATAGAAGCTCGTGGGCTACTCAATCACTCTTAACCCATACTAGCCTATACATGGGAGTCAAATTTCATGTTGCCGTTACATGACATTTCACGACATTTTTCCCCTTTGCAGAGATGGGGTAGGCGTAGTCACCAGTTTGATACCACTGAATTTCTAGGATGCTTACTGTATTGTGGCAAAAAGAAGGAAGGAGTATTAAGAATATCCACTTAGGTGGGATATAAATCAGATAAATAATCTCTTATTGCTTTAGGGTAGAGACATTCCTTCTTTCTAATAGCCTTTTTTATGAACTGTCAAGAGGCAGATCTTATTACTGATAAGGAAAAACCTTGCTGATGGTTGTTGACATAGCCTTCTGCTGAAAATATCAGCTGGGAAATTCACTATTACAAGGGATATTTGGGCTCAGGAGCAGGGGAGATCAGGTGCAAAGCTAGAGAGGAGAATACCTTGCTAGGAGGGCAATTCTTCTGTGATAGAACATTCCAAATTATATCAAGAATATATCTTCGGAGTGACAATGATAAAAGATACATGTCGATGGCCTGTAACTGGAAAAGAGGTGCTTGCCTAAACCAATCCAGTATGGCTAGGACACACCAAAACAAATAACTTGACCTTATCAATAATGGTGGGTAAAACATTGATTTTATATATCTTGAAGCTGTGATGAAGGGGGGATATCCGATGAAAAAGGTAAGCATTTTTTATTTTGCAAGACAATATCAATGACAAGGCTTCAGATCATGGTCTTGATGCAAGCTGAGACCAGAATCCATGTCTCCAAAAAGGAAGATTGAAGTTGTTTTAGAGCAGAGGTGTCAAGCCTGTGTTGTGATGTATCACGTGACGTATTGGGACTTTTTTCCAGGTGTGGGCATGGCCAGCATGTGACACATCCAGTCCGTGAGACTGCGAGTTTTGACAGCCCTGTTTTAGAGCAAGGGTGTCCAACTGTGGCAACTTTAAGACTTCAACTCCCAGAATTGTCCAGGCAGCCATTTGAAGTCCCCAAGTCATAAAGTTGCCAAGGTTGGACACCCCTATCTTAGAATAACATTGAGGTTGTTCTAAAAAAAAAGGACCACAATCTTAACTGACAACCTGTTCAGTCAAAAGTTTGACATTCCCCTAACTCTCACCTAACCGTCTCTACCGTGGCCGGCCAGCAAGTTGTTTTTTTTTCCTTTTAATGTTTTCCTTTTCTTTTTTTTAAACCTTATAATATCCTGATTGGAATCGATGCCTCCATCAATGCCCGTGATAAGGCAAGTCTGAATCGCTTCTTACTACATTACTCCATTTGCCTGGAGAGAAAATAGAGCTGGGAAAAACAGAAATACTGAATCAGCGCTAACACGAGCCACTCCTTTCTCCCATCTCTATTGTTTGGAGGACGACATAGGGAGGGAACATGTCTCCTTCTCCACCCAGTCTAGGTTCAAATGATACATTACATTACCAAAGGTTGAGGTAAACGAATCTGGAATTACCTGTGGACAAATCTTTTGTCTTAACTTCATCACAATTTGACCTGCAGGACTGCACATTATCCTGAGCCTGTATATGCTATACACTGTATTAAGCCTAACAGAACCCCCCAAAACATGCAGTAAACAATATCCTTCATGTCAGGATAAGAAAAGCTAAGCCTGCTTAATATTGATGTATTATGATGCAAATAAAGGAACATCTGGGGAGGGCTGGTATTAAAATTTGATGAACATGCCCATAAATATGCTTTATTGCTCAAGAAATCTGCCAATCCATCCGTAGGATACTTGCATGCTTTATTGCCATAGATTATTACGGCAAGCACAACCGTGTTTCATTTTCAGAGAAAAATCTATTGTTGGGTTCATTTTTCATGAACACACTCCTTATTCTCCTTTACATAATACAGCAAGGCCATTACTCAATAATTACTTCATGCCACAGGCTAAATAATTCCCTTTCAAGACTGGATTTACTCCTGTGATTTCTTTTTTTTTTTTTGAACATGTCTCTGCCGGTCCCTGCTATTCACCTTGACCATCTTCCAGCGAAATATATTTTTTTTAACTTCCAAGAATGCAAGGTATAACCTTGGTAATTCTCTGCTAGCAAGTATTAGCTAGAACTCTTCCTGCTCCATTTCTGAACCCAGACAAGGTTTGCCCAAGTAAGTCACTTGGCTGAAGGGAGGCAAACAATAGAGCTTGAAAAACAAAAACAAACAGAAGAATGGAGTTGGGCTTTACTGCCCTCTAGTGGTCATCTGTATGATCTGATGCAAGGTGTGGTGCTGAGGATTTTTTTATTTTTTATTTTTTTTTGATGGAGGGAGGAAGAGATTTTTGCCCGTGGAAAATGAGCAGGTAATTACAGTACTTTATGGATCTGAAATAATAGCTCTCCTGAAGCTAAACTCACTTAAATGTTGCTGAATGAATACAATACTTTTTTTTTCTTGCATACTCAAGGAATTGGCTTGTTCTCAAGAGAAGCAATCTAAAATGCACTTCCAAAAAATGGGTGTGCATGAACTGTTTGCATAGGGTACTGAGCCAGGGTTATTTCTAGCATGGTTTGCTAAGTAAGTCAGGTTTTTTTTTTAATGCTTACTTTATCTACAGTATATGCTCTCAACCTCATTAGATTCTGTGAATCTAAGCAGCTGGCTTGTATTATGCAATCATGCTGTAGGCAAAACTGTGGTTTTGTCTTTGGATTTGTCTTAAGATGCCAGATAGATGCAGCCCATGTGCCATTCACTGCTTCTTTGTCCAAGAAAGTGAGTATCATCTGATATGTGGAACACCAAATTGTGACTCATTCAGCATGCAGTCTCCATCCATTTTCCCTGTAGACACAACATTTGGTCAGATGTTTTAACTTGCCTGGTTCTTCTACTATCCCGTTTAAAAAAAACAAAACAACAACTTAGCCTGATGAAGTTTTGCACACTCAAGTAATCCTTGACTTACAATTAGGCATTTAACAACCATTTGTAATTAGGAGGGTCTTGGAAGGGGTGCTTTATAGCCCGTAAAGCAGTCCTGGCTGTTGTAAAACGTCCCGCTGCTTCTGCCTCTGCCCCACCCTCACATAATCACATCTTGGGTGCTTGGCAACCCATTTGCACTGACTACTGGTCACAAAGCATGTAATCATCATTTGGGATCTTCTCTGATGGCTTCCCCAGTAAGTAAATGGGGAACCAGCAGGGAAGGTTGTAAGCCAAGGAGTTGGAGGAGAGCTCTCAGCTGGCTTGCATAAAGCAATGACTGCTCTAAGAAGCTGCAGAAAAATTGAAAGGTAAGTTGTGTTCCAGTAAGCCCTGGAGCTGGCTGAGGATTTCTGCACACTGCTGGGTGGCTAAGTGGGGAGAAGGCCAAACTCCCACCTCAGGCCAAGGTAGTTTCATGTGAGCCGATAGGCCCTGGAGCTGGTTGAAGACTCCCAGGCATTGCTGGGTGGCTGGATAGGAAGAACATCAGAACCCTGCAGCTTCATATGTGCTGGTAAGTCCTGGAGCCAGCCAATGCTTCCCGGCCTACAGCAGGTATCCACCTACCAGTAGAGCCCAGGCCTCGCGGGCCTCTCTTGGCCTCCCCCTTTCCCCAAGGCACCCTTGCACTCTGCTTAATGGCTTTCATGGAAGTTAACAGCCGCAATTGGGGTTGTGGTGGTGGAGTGAAGCCATTATGTGGGCAGTCACCAGACCTCTCACTGAACAACTTTACATAATGACCAAAATAATGACTTCCTGTAGTAAAAGCAAGGCCCAGGTATATTTTTATAATCTAGTTTCAAACCAAAGACTTGTATTTCTGAGAGGGCTGTACTCAGTAGCAGAACATCTCCTTTGCAGGAAGGAAAAATTTAAATATGGTCTTTCCTGTGTCCTGGTAAGGCTATGGGGAAAAATAGAGCCAGCCATTGTTGTTAATCTTGGGCTAGATGGAACTTTGGTTCTATATACAACAGGCATAAAATAAATGATACTATTTACTCATCAGCATACAAAAAAAGGCATGGTTAAAACTTCTAATTTCAGTAGCAACTATATACTCAGCTGTGGCCTGATTAAGGTGTTGTAATGTAAAGCTGGTAATTTCTTGATAAATCCTTGGGCAAGTCCTTGTCTGAGATTGGTTCATAAGTATAATATGGCACATCGTGTGCTGTTCTTTTCTTTGGAATCTTAAGAGGCATTGAGAAACTTCTGATTGAGATATGAGGGATAATTTTGAAATTACAATTGAATACAGAAAACATAAAAACAGAGTTGGAAGGAACTTTGGAGGTCTTTTTAGTCCAACCCCACTGCTCAGGCAGGAGACCCTATATCAGAGGTGGTATTCTGCAGGTTCTGACCAGTTCTGGAGAACCGGGACGGAAATTTTGAGTAATTCGGAGAACCGTCAAATACCACCTCTGACTGGCCCTGCCCCAATCTATTCTCTGCCTCCCGAGTTCCAGATGATCGGCTGGGTCTTCTTTGATTGCCCTGCACAGGAGAATGGAGCTGGAAAGTAGGTTAGTGAGGTGGGGAGGTAAAGGGATTTGCAGTAACCTTCTCCCAGGAGTCAGGTGAGAATGGAGATTTTACAGTACCCTTCCCCTGCCACGCCCACCAAGCCATGCCTACCAAGCCACATCACACCCACCAAGCCACGGCCACAGACCTGGTAGTAAAAACTTTTGAATTCCACCACTGCCCTATATCATTCTGGATTCATCATAGAGACATGCCATGACACCAATAGGATAACCCTCCTTACAATTCACTTGACTGAATTCATCTGGGTCGTTATCTTCTTATTTATTTCTACATTAACCAGTTTTAGTATTTGGTGTTTGGTTTTTTTTTCAAAAAAGTTTGCTGATTACCAATCTGTAGATAGCTTCTTCTTCTTGTGTCATATCCATCATCGGACATTGGCGATCATGTTGACGATCCTATTTTTATCAACAGCTGCACGGAAAAATGCTGCTGAGTTTTGTCCAAACCAGTCCCTTAGATTTTGGAGCCATGGAGATAGCTGCTCAAATAAAATATTCCTGTACAAGGTAAGCCAAGAACGTGAGTAATACAGCTTTCCCCTTTTTATTGGAAAGCTGGCGCTTATTCTTTTATTGCTTTCTTTTCTGTGATTCCTTTTTTTTTAGTTGTTGGAATGATTTGTTGAATAATAATTATTTTTAAAGAATTGCAACCAAATCCCCTCCCTCTTTGAAGGATGGCATTTGGAGACCTTAATTCACAGTTACCTATGTTAGTTTATGTATTTTTGGCAAATTTATCCTCCACAGTACTATCAAATATTGAAATCCTCTAGAATCTTTTTCCTGGGTGGAAATGGTCCTTTTCCCCCTTAGACATTTAAATAGAAAGCATAAATAAAATGCTTATTAGCCAGCATATGGAGAAAAAAGAGGCAAATAATTTTTAAAAAAATGTTCTTAGAAGATTACCACATGACACCATTACCTGTTTTATGGAGATTTTAAACTCAGATCTTTGCATCAAGGGACTTTTTAATGTTTATTAAAAGTCTGGAATATTTTCTACTGAATTTGAAAAAAAGATCATGTTTTAGAAATTATATTCTTGAGATCATATTTGTTTTTGAGGTCAATGATTAGTGGAATATAGTTGAAATTTGGATGCCAAAGGGATATGTATGTGTGCTTGTGCGTGCGCACATACAAAGCTGAACACCCTAAAAAAACTACCCTGCTGGGACTACCTATATTCTTAAATGCTACCTTAACCATTCCACCAGTTTCAGACTGTGAATCTAATTGTAGACTACCCATTCATTATACATGCTATTTACAAAATACAAATACAAAAACTCTGCTACACCAATACATTACAATACCCCAAGTTCTTGAGAAGAATTCAGCATGTTTGAAAGCCAACACCAGCTAAAGAACTAGTAGCTGTGATTAAACATTGTTATGTGTCATTATCATCCTGTGACAATTTATTTAATAGCATCAGACATCATCTATGTATCCCAGGTTCTTGGAATGGACTGAATAGGTCAGGGGTGTAAAACTTGTGTTGTCACGGTGATGTCACATGACATATTGCGACTTTTCTCCCCTTTACTAAACTGGGCGTGGCCAGCATGTGACACATCCAGCCCACGAGCTGGGAGTTTGACACCCCTGCAGTAGGTGAATAAAAATGCCAAATCCAAATGCCAAAGCACTTAGTTAACAGCATAACCAACTTATACAATAATAATAATATAGCTTTTCTGAAGATTGGTTAACTGAACTGTTTATTTTGCTGCATCTTTTATCTTTTCAAGAAATATTAGATTTCATTAAGTCTTTGAAGATATAACTCTTGGCTTGGATGACTACTCTGAGTAACATAAGACGTATACTGATTGTTTTCTCTTTCAATTATTGGAGGTTTAGAATGATGGTTTTTACAATAGTTTTTCCTATTTATTGTAATAAAGCTTATATAATTTTGAAATAAAGATTCTTCTGAATGGACAAAGTTTGCACTTTCACATTAAATGTTGATGTCAACTTTTTGATAGCAATCTAGACATGGAGACTTACAAATAATATTCACTTGATTGTCCATCCTGCACAACCTTATTTCATAAAAGGGGAGCAAATCTCAGACAATATTAGCTTAATAATGGATCTTTTCTTGAACATTCGTGAAGGTATGATCATGGTATTCTCCTTGTATGTGCAAAAGGCCCATGACAGGGCGCGGTCATTTCAGCCTCACCAGTAGAATATCTATCTATCCCTACAAATTATCCTTCAACTAATCATGTCTTTTAACCAACATTTTATTTTCACCTTGATTTTATGTTTAGGCTGGCACTGAACTAATGTTTTAATCATTCCCCTGGGTTATATATACCAAAAGTTAATCTAGTAACGCCTACAGTAGCATGCCAGTTAGCTACACTTCCTATACTAATGCCACAAAAGCAGAAAGTGTTGCCTAGCAACAACTGTGTTAAACTCTTTTTCGCCCCCATGTCAGAGAAACAACTTTTGAAATGTTGTGGCTCAGTTTGACAATGGTCTCTGTGGCCTTCCTCTCTCTTTGCACTTTCTATTGTAGCTAATTCAGTGTACCACACACAGACTACTGAACTCAGATTAAAGAGACACAGAGTCAAGTCTAACCTCATCGTTGGAAACCATTAGATGACTTTAGATCTGAGGGGTCCTTGGTGCTCTCTGAGCTTGGTCGTTTTCTTGCAGACATTTCATTACCCAAACTAGGTAACATCATCAATGCTAGTACACCAGGACCAGCACTGAAGATGTTACCTAATCTGGGTAATGAAACGTCTGCAAGAAAACAACCAAGCTTATAAAACACCCAAGGATCTCTCATTTCAACCCTGAACTACACATATTCTCTTTAGATCTAAAGACTTTAGATCTTTCACCATCTCTTAACTCAACGGCTTTCCATACAGGCCACATATATACAATACTTTGTTTTTAAAATATAAGGACAATTATAAGATACAGCTTAGGTTAATAAAGAAGAACAAATGATAAGATACTTCTGTGACATCCCTCATAGTTACTGTTAGTTGGAAGAAAAAGTACTTTGCCAACTTAGAAGGAGGCCATGAGTGCACGCACACACGCGCACACACAGAGAGATTGAGAATCTCTGTCTTAACTCAAACTACCTTACCAAATTATTAATGTGGGAAAAATGATCTTAAATCCAGGAAGAAAGGATGGATATAAATCAGATTAATACAGTACATCTTTTCTAGCCTCCCTGTTTCCAAGCCAGCCTTAAAGAGGATTCTTTCCCCTAAGACCCAAAGCTATACAAATAAAGACATGACTAGTCAACTCGTTCCTTTGTGTGAGATTGGTGGGAGGGAAACACATGTTTCAGAGGAGGTAGAGCAGGATAAACATCTCATGGCATTCCAGATGTTGTGCTTCCAGCCCTCAGCCTTTCTGCAGAAGATTATAACTGCGGTGAGGTTCTTTGTTAACTCCAAATGTGCGTGCCATCTTCCACCATAAAATCTGATTAAGTCTTCTTTGTCACATTCTTTTCTCCCAGCTAAAACAATCTAGTTAAGCCCAGGTTTCTCCCTCTTCCCCACCCCCCCCACCCCCCACCCACTTCTAGAGGGTAAGCCTTTTGTCTGGTGAGGTCTAATGACTTCGTTTTTCCTCCAACTCTCCAACTTGTTCTACAGCTTTGTGAGCCTCTGGCTTCATATCCATGGAATGCATTCATTTGGCAGATAAGAATGTGAAGATTTGTATTGATCTTTCTTCTCTGTCTTCCCTCCAGCTGGGTCATTTCTTGAAATGTAAGATATATTTTTTAAAAAATGAAAACCTCAACTTTGCCTACACATAATTCAGAGTGTATGATGAAAGCTTCTGGATGGTGATATTCAGGCGGTAGTTGTCTTCAGGTCAGACTACCATGGTTCTGAAAGAATTTGTGCTGTATGGCAAGCTAGCACATCAGAGAGAAAGATTTGGAGTAACCAAGAGTATTTTTCTTGGGATATCTTTAAAATAGGACCCTCTTTCAATCTATTATTTGTAAGCATCTGTGCCTTGTGTTAATATCTGACAGTCTGCTGAGAAGAAAGGATTTATCCTGGATTGTACCACTGGCATTTGGCTGCAATAAAGCATATCTGATCTAACCCTGAGTTGTATGGTAAGTGTTACAATATTTTAAGGAAGCTGGCATTTGTGTACTGTCCATGATCAAATGTACCCTTCATTCAGCTACCACTCATCCAAATGCAGTATATTTTAGCCTCAACAGGGAAAGTTTAGCGGGATGAGGCAAGGTTCACACACACTGCTAAGTTTCTAGGTACTTTGTTTAGCTGTGATTTAGTGTGATTTATTAACCGAGGCATGATTGTGTTTAAGCTATGATTTAGGCCTTTAATATAAACCCAGCCAGTGTGTCTTATTCAACAAACCACAGCTAAGACATTATGATTAGTGCAATATGGCTAAAACCAGACATGGTTTGATGTACAGTAATATGCTACTCTTTAACTTCTTGAATATGGTAATAAAGGTAACAACTAAGCTTCAAATTAAGACTTGTGTACTTTGATATATCAGATGGTATATCAGAATTCCAAGCTTGCCACACACATACAACTGGGAAGCCATATAATTAGCCCTTGCTCCATATATAATGGGAGTCTTCGATCTTGATTTCTCTTGCATTACAAAAATCCGAAAGTTCTGCTAAATCACAGCGATTCGCTTATTGGAGAAGGCTTCCATAATTTCAGATCACCATTTGATGTAAATTGCATGTATTATTTATTGATGCCTCCCAGCTTTGCCCAAAGTGAGTCTCCTCCAGATGTGTGGACTTTCAGTTTTCAGAATTTGGTATATCATGCTGGCCCAGGAATTTGGGGAGCTGAAATTTATACATCTAAGTTGGCACCCGGGTTTGCACCCAACTGCAAAGAAATATAATATTTTTGAAATTCTAATAATTACGCTGAAGAATAAGTTTCAGCATCTTGGTTATTGGCTTTTACTCTATTTATCAAAAAAAAAATGTAAGTATCTTCATTTAAGACGATCCCACTCACTAATCCTAAAGGAAAATTGGACCACATCCTCCACACAAACACTTATACACCTCTTTTATTACATTCTCAGCAAATCAGGGGCAATGCTATTCTAGCTTTGTGTGAACATGTTCAAACTTCCACATTTCTTTCAGGGATACTTTACCTTCCTTTATCCTACTACTGACCCTAACCCAGAAGATCTACATCATAAATTGTCCCTATAACCAAGTTGTCCATGTTTACTCCAAAGTAAGCCCCACTGAATTCCAGGAAGTTTACTCCCAAATATGTACGTGGGATTATAATAGCAATAGCAATAATACTTAGGCTTATGTACCATTTCACAGTGCTTTACAGCCCTCTCTAAGCGGTTTACAGAGTCAGCCTATTGCCCCCAACAATCTGGGTCCTCATTTTACCAACCTCGGAAGGATGGAAGACTGAGTCAACCTTGAGCCTGGTGGGATTTGAACTGCCAAATTGCAGCCAGCCAGCAGTCAACAGAAGTAGCCTGCAGTACTGCACTCTAACCAATATGGTATGACAATCTGGCAAAATCCATAAGTACAGATCAGGATATAAGCCTGCCTTTCTTGCTATCTGACAGCATCAGGATCAGAAAATAGAATTTATGAAATGTAACGTTCTATATGAAAGCTACACATTTCCGCCTTTTAAAATCATTGGGAGAAAAAAACACACAAAGGTAACAGTGGAAAAATGGAGGAAAAATATTCTTGGTTTTAGAGTATTCTGTAAGCAAATGAAGAATCTACAGCCTTTAGCTCTTGATTGTTAGCCATGCTTTGTTCATCCATCCAATAATATTTGCTAAAGTAGCTGGGAACATTTTCTAAAGGAGAATATTGAATCCATGCATCCTGAATTTTAGTGGCTTCTTTATTTTGTTAGACTTAGCAAATACTTCTATCAACAAAAGGGAAAAACTCTCCATTCTCCACAGACTTCTTATTGCGAAATAAATCTAAACTCTTGAAATGTGTATTTTAAAGAGGAAGTGTAGCATGATAAATTGTTGCACCTATAAAATCGAGATGAGTGTGGTTTTGCTTTCAATTTAGCACATTAGAAAAGAGGTAGCTTGCCTTTTATGACAATCTGGGAAACTAAGGTTGGAGACTATGTTGTAGTGGAAAAATTGATGACAGTATATATCCACATAGAAGTTTAACCAAATTGAAGCAAGAATGACTCCCTTGTATACAATATATCATACAGCAAGGCAAATTTAAATAATCTGGAGAGTGGTTTTTTTAGGACTTAAATAGAAATTAACAACTGTAATGTTAGATGCAAAATTTAAATATTTAAATTGTGACTAATAATTGAGTCAAATGGAAGGGAAGAGGAAAATGTATCACTAAAAGCATTTTTTTTTCTTTTCTTAGCTATGATTTTTAAAGAAATATAGTAATGTCGGTTTTATCTTGCTTTTATTTTCTTTGCATTTTAATATTTTAACAATAAAACATATGGGTTATAAAAATATCAAGATAAATGTGGAACGCTCTTCTGAAATTGTATGTATATATATATGAAGTATATTTATGAAAGTATGGTTTATTACAGTCATACATCAACATAAGCAAATTCCAATAGAAAAATAATTCCTACACAGGTTGAAGTAGACACAGATGTACAAATTCTGGGATGCACCAAACCACAAATGTGCTTATCTGTAATGCAATGTGTGGATGACCTTGGGGAATGAGTGGTAGAGAGCCTGTCTAGGAAACAATCTTCCTGCTTCTCTTCTCATTGTTTCCTAGGCAGCATTTCTTCTTCTCCTTCTCCTTCTCCAAGGTCATCTGCACATTCCAATACACGAAGTTAGACATGATAATCAATTGCATTGGAATACCTTCTCATTCCAGAGCAGTTTAGGACTACCCCCGCCCCAAATTAGATACTCCAGAATGTACATATTTTGATGTAATTTAGGAATGCATATTTAGAATAAATACCTAAAATACATTTATACATGAATATATAATAACATTGATATTTTGTGCAGATTTTAAATAATTCACAGCTGAAAATTAATTATGGACTGGACAGTATCCTGAGGTAAAATATACTGTACCTGTTGCAATAGTTGTCCTCTTACCAGGATATCTATTAACCTGCTGCTATTATTAGTAAGTCTTTTTCTAAATATTAGTGGGATTTAATTGACTTGAGGGATTCAAGTTGTGCCTGTCAAATTCCACATGCCAGGGGTGTCAAACTCAAGTCCCATGGGCCAAATGTTGTGACTCGGATGAGGAGGAGGTTGGGGAAGAACTTGGACCAGTTCTGGAGCCTGGGAAAGGCTCTGTTAGATGCTCAGCATTGGGCAAAGAGATAGAGCCAAAGCCGTCCAGCATTTCCCAGCTACCAGAGAGGCAGCTGCCTTTGGAGTCAGAGATGAGTGAGGAGGAAGAGCAGCTGGGGCTTGTTCCAAATGCACGTATGCACAGAGCAGATAGGAGAGATGAACAACAGAGACAAAGAGTCAACTCAGGAAGCAAATCAAACATAGACATTGAATGGCCCCTCCCTGGCTGGGGAATAAATAGAAGGAAATGGGAGTGGTGGTTGTAGGAGACAACAGTTGTCATGCCCCTGTTGGAGTTTGAATCCGAGGAGGAAGATGAACAGCTGACAGGGAGTGGGAGTGTGGCTCCATTGGCTGTGGAGGAAACTGAGAAAGGGCAAAGTCTGGCTGGGCAGAGCAGGGAAGAGGTAGAACAAGGGAGAGGGAGTTCAGAGGAAGACCCAGGCCCACCCCCTCTTCATCCTGGGGCACGCAGAGAGGAACAGAAAAGAGAGCAATGTGGGTTGCATGGCTAAAGGGGAGGAAAGGGCCCTGATTAGATACACCTGGGAAGAGAATTAAAAAGAGATGCAAGCCGAGTGCAGTGTCTTCTGGGAACAAATGTGAGTTTATCTTGTGTTGACTTTGGTTATCTGTGTTCCTGGCATCCTCCCAACTGGGTTGAATTACTGTTGTTCCTTCATGTATGGAATTCCTTCTCTTGCTCTGCCGAACTAATTACCTCATCTTGCCTTGATTGGACTTATAATTACAGTTTTTGTTGACAGCATTTTGGACTTGATTCTCTGCAGCCAAACAGTTCCTGGGAGAGTTTTTCTCCAGCCCAGTAGGTAACCAGGACATTGGGGGAAAAGTTGGAGAAAATAAAGGGACTCCTACTTATTATTTGACTGTATTGCCTTTGTGCCATGCCCTGGGTCATCACAACAGTTCACATTTCTAGAGATTTTGTTCATTGTGTTCCATTAAAGAAAGACTGCCTTGCCAGAACTTAATTTGCAGCCTTTTGGCTGGGAGCTCACAGTCTTGCAATTATCATAATGAACTGATAAAGTCTATTGCTGCAGTTAACTTCTTGTAAGCCTGGACTGCAATTAATTCACAAGAGGTAAATAAACAGGGGATTTTCTTTGCGAGGAGTCTGTTTCTTGCTTCTGCGAAGGCTTGCCCAGAAAGATGAATCCAGCCTATGAGGTGCTTAGATCTGGCCCTCAGGGCCGCCATGGAAACAGCAAAGGACTGACCCATGGTGCATCTGCCAGCAAAAATGGAGCTTGCCTCCTGAGCTCCATTTTTGGCTGCGACAACCTCCTGCAACCCTCTGCCAGTGAAAATGAAGCCCGGGAGGGCCGCACACAGCCTTCCTGAGCTCTGTTTTCACTGGCAGATCACTCAGACCACCATAGGTGCCCCTGACACAAGTGAGGTCGAGCTGGCCACGCCTATCCTAGCCAAGCCCACCAGGTTCCCCGAGGTCAAACACAACTCTGATGCGGCCCTCAAAGAAATCAAGTTTGACACCCCTGCCATATGCCATAAATTTATCTGTGTGTAATAAGAGTAGCTTCTTTAGCCATCTCCTCTTTGTTTCCAGGTATTTCTCTATCTGTTTGATATTTCAAAATATGTTGCAGAAATTAATCCTATGCTATGGTACTTTCTTTGGCAGTAGCCCACATTCTCCATCGTTTGATTCTCAGCCCCTTGTTTGCTTGTCATTCATGGTAGGTCAAAAGTCCTAGAATGTTTTCAAAACACACTCCAACTTTGCCGACCTACATACTTATCTCCTTTCTCTTCTCTCCTTTCTTTCTCATGGTTTAAGAGGACCATATGTTTCGCCTAGAAAATAAAGCCTTCTATTGCCACACATGTATAAGCCTGAGCGTCTCACATATGTTCATGTCATGGTAGTTTACTGAAGAAAATTCAGATTATGATTTTTAATAACAGGTGCTTGTGAATAAGCAGTGGCTGAAGCCAAATTATGTATCATCCTTTGAAGTGCCGCCACGCTTTTTTTAAAAAATAAAGTTATTATATGGCAGTATAACAGAAATAATTAGCCTCCAAGTAGGAAAAGGAACTGATGATGTTTACTGATGTTTAATGTACATGGTTTTCTGATTTCCCTTTATCATAAAATCCTACTGTTGGAAGAAGTCATTTAGAAAGGCCAGTCTAACTTCTGTTCAGGGTAGGACTTTGAACAGCTGCAGTCTCAGCTTAGTTGGAATGCTTCCCCTTCATCCCACTTCCCCGGGCTCCTACAGGGTGTTCAGCCTTAGTGCTCCAGTGTTTTAGGAATTGGAACCACATTTCCTAAGAGAACAAAAGGCCACAGTTACCTATTAGGAGTAGGAGAAATGAAGCCCCCTGCTTCTCCAGGATGCTCCGTATTTACAGATCCGGCTAAGAGAATCCTAGGCACCCTGCTGCCAGTGGGCTTCCCCTGTCTAAGTGGGACCGTCCCAACTTCACTGGCATGACGTGTTATAAGAAATGCAGTTCTAGAACTGAGCAAGGTTGCAGCTAAGTAATATTATGCTGAGGAAGAAAGAAGAAAATTAAGAGGATGCTCACTTGCTTGCATATTACAGCACCTGGAAGTAATTATTAAGAACTAGAGAGGCTAACTAGCCCATCCAGACAGATAGCATCTTTAAGCTTTTTAAAACATACTACATCCATGGCCAGATGTTGTAATTGGCAAAATATGATCCACCAAGGGATCCACAGCAATCTCTTACATACATGGCCATGAGTCTGCTCGCTGCCTCAGCCCCTCTCTTAATCATATCAGTAGTCAGCTGCCAATATCTCTTTGGTTACCTCAGAACCATCTCCCAGAAAGCTGACATTTAGGTAGGCAAAACCAAAGGACCCCCTCAGCCCGACTGTTCTCTTACCACGTACTAATATTCAGCTCTCTGTTTGCTGGTTACTGTCATGGAGTCTGGGTCCGAGGAGGAGGATGAGACAGAGTAAGGGCCGACTGAGGAATGACCAGAGGAGCATGACAAAGCAGTCCCAGGTCCCCCAGGCCTGGGAAGGGTGGCCAGCAAAGGTGAGAGTACTCAGGATGACTAAGCAAGGGGAGAGAGAGGGCAGGCAACGGAGCAGAGGAGCAACGGAGTTGCGGTGATAAGCAATTACCTCCCCTTCCATCCCAGAGCATGGCGAATGGAGAGGAGGCGGGATCAGCGTAGGACGACCTGACAATTCAGGAGAAGGGCATCCTACCCCTCTTCACAAGGCTCACCTGGAGAATGAGATTTAAAGAGACGCTGTTGGGAGGGGCACTTGTCGGGAACAAGCGTTGCCCTTTTCCAGTCTCACGTGCTGTTACCAAACATCTGGATACTTTGCTTGCCTTGCTTTCGTGGCCCGGCCTAGCAATGTGCGAGTTTGCAGTGACACCGTTCTGCTCAGAGCAATAAAGGGGAGATAAGCCTTCATTTTGGCTGTGTTGCTTCCGTGCCCAGCCCCGGGTCATCACAGTTACTTTCACAGTTTGCTGATTTTGTAAGAAGGGCTTAGTCGTGAAAATGGATTCATTGAAGCCTACAAGAGATAAGACAAGGAGCCGGATGAGTAGTGAAGTTCAGAAAACTGACAATAGTGGACAGATTCTGAAATGTAGTTCAAAGATATGTGCTATGTAGAACTGTGATCTTGAACCAACAGAAATGTACAAATAGGATATATGGTGATGAATATTTTAAAAAAATTAGACTGGAGTTCTACTCGTCTCTACTCTCTGAGCAGTGGTGAGATTCAGCCAGTTCACACTGCTTCAGGCGAGCCAGTTGTTAAATTATCCACCCCCTCCCCCGCTATCAAAGTGGATCCTGGGAGCAGTGCTGCGCTGCAATAGAGCAGCAGGCGATGGAGCGGCCAGCGCGAGGGAGGGGGAAGGGCGCTTTCCCTCTTTCTTGTCCCTGCCCTGCTCCTCCGCCTTTTTAAAAAAAAATCATGCCGAAGATATTATTATGGTCACAACAGTGAAATTCAAATAAAAACTATTGGATGCTAGCAGTTGAATACCCCAAAAAGGAACAACCATTAGACAAAAATAAAACATGTATAAAAGTGTTATAGGAATGCTTTCTAATAACACATTCTCCATTTCTGTTTATTTCAACAACTTCTGGCCACAACTGGGATATTTATAATTTACATTAAAGATTAAAGACTATTGCTAGTATCTATTTAAATTCTTTCCTCTGTTATAATTGATTGGTCTCAAAACTTTCTTCCTAAATACCATGTCCAAATGTCTAAATGTATCATTCTGTGTAATGTGTAGTATATTTTGAGAGCCATTTTTACTTAAATTTGGTTAAATTGCTATTTTTGGTTATATATATTGTCAATTTTGCCATTGCTGCATTTCCTTTTCTTTTTTTAACAAATTTTATTCAGTTTTTCACATTAAAAACAAAAATCTCTTTTTAGTGGACAACATATTTCCGGGTTGTTCTGGAGCGGCGGTAATCACTGAGGCAGACTCAGAGCGAACATCAATTGTAACTTTATTACAAGAATAAAGGGTTGCCGCAGCTGCCGTGCTAACAGGGGCAGTCTATGACTTAAAACAGCCCCTATGCCAAAAGGAGAAGCGTCTGCAGCTAGAACTAAAGGCAGCTGTTGATTGAATTGTATTAATACTGCATTGGAAGTAAGTAATGATTTGACAGCATGGAAGGCATGGGCTTCCCTAGGTCCCCAGTGCCAGGGGGATTGTTTGTCCAAAAGTCTGTGTAGAGGCTCTGCAATGGAAGCTTTGTGAGGCAAGAATGCAGCATAACAGTTAAGAAGTCCTAAGAAGGCCTGGAGCTCAGTCTTGTTAGTAGGTGTGGGTGCCTCGTGGATAGCCCTGACTTTGGACTCAATTGGGTGTATACCAGAGGCGTCAATCCTATAACCCCCAAATTCTACTTGTTTAGTGGCAATAGTGCACTTGTCTAATCCCAATAGGCTAGGGAGGGCACCATCCACTACAACTAAAGGCAAGTAACCTTTAAAATTTTTGAATTGTATAAAAAACTTGCCTTTTCCGAGGACTGGGATGGTTCTGCATTGGTAGTCACATAGGGTCAATTGGCAATCGAGAAGTTTCTTCTTTGTCAGTCTGGGAAGTAGCTTTTTTAGGGTGCCCCAGGAGATGGTGGATAGTGCAGAGCCTGTGTCAACTTCCATCCTGCAGGGTTTACCTTCTATGGAGACAAAAACACTAATTTTGTTAGAGCCTTTGTTTGTCTGGTTGGCGTGATAACAGGTATAACAGTCTTCAACTTGCCTTTGAAAAATTGGGGTTGTCTGAGGCTTTTGGGCAAAAGTCTTTCCTGCTTGACAGACCCTGGCTAAATGACATTTCAGACAAATGGCATTCCTGAACTTGCAGGATGTCCTGAGGTGGTTTCCCCCACAGTTTAGGCAAATGGGCTGATGCCGGGGAGGTAGAATGGGGTTTGGCCTGATTTCCTCTTGAATGGGTTTCTGCTGCCTGAGGCGATTTACATCGTTAGCCCCAACAGAGCCTTCTTCTAAAGATGCCTCATCATAATGGATGTCTGAGCTACTCTGGCTAATTGGATTCCCCTGAATTTCTGCTGCTGAAAGTGCAGATAGTTCAGCAGCTTGGGACTCTTCTATAGCTACTGCCAGGGTTAAGTCTCGTTTAGCCAATAGATGCCTTTGTAGCCTTAAATCCCTGACTCCACAGATTATTTGGTCTAATAGCATGTCTTCTAGATAGTCTCTAAACCCACAATGCAAAGCGACTGTCCGTAGGGCAGCCATGTATTCACTAATGGTTTCTCCCTCAACTTGAATTCGTCTCCTGAAAGCATGTCTTCTGGCAATTTGTGATGGCTTAGGGGAATAGTGATTGGAAAGAATTTCCTGCAATTCTTCTCAAGGAACAGCCCTGACAGAATGTGGAGCTACCAATGCCATGGCAGTGTCAAATACCGTGGCTCCGCAAAAACTTAAAAAGTAGGACTTTTTCCTATGGGCTGTAGCATCAGCAAGGTCTATAGCATCTAGAAAGCAGTCAAATCGGCTTCTGTAGGACTCCCATGTCTCAGCCGTCGGTCTGAAAGGCGGGAACACAGGGTTCGAAGTCATCTTGCTTCGGCGGTGCCGTCTCTTCCGTAGGGAAATTGAATTTCGTGCTCGCAAATAGTGTCAACAGCTATGACAGTCAGCTCTTAGTGACTTCAGCTCTTTTTATAGTGACTGAGCTCAGCGATTCATTGTCCGCCTGCCTCTTATTTGCATCCCGCTCTCGTCCCCAGTGTTGTGGAGCAGCGGTAATCACTGAGGCAGACTTGGAGCGAACATCACCTGTAACTTTATTACAAGAATAAAGGGTTGCTGCGGCTGCCGTGCTGACCGGGCAGTCAGCTGGCGGCAACAGCTGATGCCATTTGACAGCTCCTTTTATAGCCGGCTGTCAAACAGCATCAACCAATAGGAACTGTCTGCGTTCCCGCTTGAAGCACGGATCGGAGTGAAGACTGCGGGTTAGTCTGTTGAATGCTACACAGGTCATCACCTTTACATAAAAATATGACAGAAATTATATATTCATATATGCATACTTAATTCTATTATTACCTTTTCCATTCCAATTTTTCAGTAAGGAGAGAAACAAACACATTAATTCTAGCCTCTTTCATTAATCTCAGTCGAAACATCTTTTTGTTTCATTTCAATTATTTCAAATATAATCCTTTAATATTTTTAAAATAAAGATAAACAATATGTGTTTGCCTAATAATAATAATAATAATAATAATAATGATGATGATGATGATGATAATAAAGCTACCAATGTCTCTCCTTGCTTTTAATAGTCTGTTAACTTATTAATTTAGTTGGTTCTTTAGTCTGTCATATTCCCTTTCCATTACACATTCTTTTTATAAATTCTAGATTAATACAAATTTTAACACTAAAAAAAAAACAAGTATAGGTTTCCCCCCTTTTACTGTTTTGAGTGTGACACCTCAATGATTAAAATATACCTTTATTCCCTCATCTTGATTCCCAATAAACCATTATTTTTAAGAAGTTACAATAATAATCATTACATCTTTTCATTTGGATTCCACAGCATATTTCCCCCCCTTGATTTTTAATAGGAGTTATCAGTTACCCTATTTTCTAGGGTAACTGATAATATTACCCTATTTTCTAAATATTTTAATTGCAGAAATATTCTTATTACCCCTTGTCACCCTGCAGAATCCCCTTTTTAATTCATCAACCATTATCTCTGAAAAAACAATTTCTTTTCAACATTTTACTATTTCGGTATTTCTTTATTTCATGCACCTGTTTCTTACTGCTTCTCCTCCCCCTCTTTTCTCCATATCTTTTCTCATTCCAGTTTATATCCCTCTCTTTCTTAATAGCTTCCTTTCCCCTTTTCTGCTGGGTCTTTCTGCCTTTCCCAACTTCACAGGTATTCCCCCTTTTGATTGCCTTCTTAAATTTCAACTTTTTAACCTTCCTTCTTTCCCCACCTCTTTGTAGTGTTCTTTGTGTTAATTGTCTATTTAAAATGTCTTCTCCTTGAATCAACTCCTCTTCCTCTGAAGCTCTTTCTTCTTGTTCTTCAATCGGCATTTCCATTTTTTCTAACACAGAGCAAAGTGATTCACCTCTTTCCTGTAGTAATTCTCTCATATTTTTAAGTTCCATTTTTAATTCCCGAAGAGGTATCATCATTACATACTCTTATATTTTATGATCGTTAAAGTCCACACAAAAAAAAAACACTTTTACTTTTCTTCTTTCTTTTTTCAATTTTCTAAAGTTCTCAGTTATTCCAGCCCAGGGTCTTTACCAAAAACATCAATCAATCCCACAGTCAGTCTTTCCTTGCTTTTTTCTTTATTCTGGTTCTGCTTTCACTTTCTAAGATTCTTACTTTGTTTCAATATTTCTTTAATTTTATATCCACACAAGTTCATTCAGAAACAGGATGCTTTCCGTTTTGTTTGAGCTCGAGTTTTTGTCAAAAGGTGGCACTCTCCATTATACAAAGTCTTCACCTTTTCCCCCTATTTTTTTATTTAGCGTTTTTCGAACCTGAATATTCCAGCACAGTCCAGTTTCCAATTTGTAAACTTTATTATTATTATTTTTTGACAATCTTAAGTCCAGCTTTATTTTATGCCTGTTTATTCCCAAAATATTTTAGTCCAATTTAGTTAAATCTTTAATTCCAGCTGCTTCCTTTCCCAGTTTGAAGACCCGCTTAGCTGTCAAAAATATTTTCTTTTTTTCCCCCTGTCCCTTTGTAATTTCGCCGCTCACTTTTCTTTTCTTAAAAATTCCATGTTACTTTAATCCTGGGGTACTTTTGTTTAGTTGTATTGCCCAGTTGTCCCGGTTCAGATGTTATCCACCTCTTTCTCCCCTCCTGCACAAATCTTAATCCAGCTGAGTCCTCCTCTTTGGGGTGGCCATTTTAAACCACCGCTGCAGTCGTCTTCGGGGGGGGAAAGACCAAGCCCGGGGGGGGGGGAGATGCGGCTCCTCTCAACCTGGCTTGTGGCTTCCACTTACTCCGCCGCCCCTCCAAGGCAGCTTCAGCCCCTAATTGTAATGATCGGGGCTCTCCAACGAAAGAGCATGGACCATAGCTGCAGAGAGTTGCTATCTACGGTCCGTCAGCAAGGAGGCTCCACCTTCTTCCCCACCATTGCTGCATTTTCTTTATAGTTTTGCTCTAGAGAAACCTGGGCATCTGATATCATTGGCAAAGCTTCTCTAGTTTGGTGTTGGGCCAAAGTTCTTGCAGCTCTGCACAAAACTGTGGTATTTTTCATTTATGTTTTCTGGAATTATACCTAATAAGAATCTTTGTGGTTTGTAAACCACACGGTTAAATCAGGTACTGATTTAAAGGGAGATTCTGAAATTAATCGGAAAGATCCCATTTTTATTTTTATTTTTAGGAGTTTCTGAGTATTTGGATATATTTACAGTATTGGCAATATGTTTGAGGGTTGTTTTTATATAACCTCCACCAGTGATGGGATTTCAATTTTTTTACTGCTGGTTCTGTGGGCGTGGCTTGGTGGGCATGGCAGGGAAAGGATACTGTAAAATCTGCAGTCAGAGGTGGTATTTGCTGGTTCTCCAAACTACTCAAAATTTCTACTACTAGTTCTCCAGAACTGGCCAGAACCTTCTGAATACCACCTCTGACCTCCACCTAGAGTAAAATGCTCCTTCTTTATTGTGGGATTTCCAATATTCATGGTTACATGATTTGTCTATCTTGGTAATGCTTGCTAGAGTTGTAAAACATTTTATATCAATTTTCCCTTAACCTATAGCTTGGAGTGTTGACTTACAAATACAACTGGGATCAGAAGCTAAATAAGGCAGTTATAAAGTGAAACATCACGTGACTGCATCATTTTAGCAACCACAATCCTGGCACTCCCAGCTTCTGTTTTTAACTGAGAATCACAGGTTGTTAAGCACGGGGACTTCCGGGTAAGAAGTGTGTGTGGGAGTGAGATCGGTGAAGCCCTGGGAGTCCCAACACTAGCCATATGCATACTGGGGAGGTGTTGCAGTATAGTATAAAGCCACAGCCTCCTCTGGAATCCTCAGTTGCTCCAGTCCTGTCCAGGAGCAAGGCACAAAACTGCAGTGACCCAGAAAGCACCATCCATTATATCCACCCCAACAGTATTTAGAACTGCAGAGCTGCCTCAACTCCCCCACCACTACCTACTACCTCCCCCTAATCCATCCCTTTTGGACCACCCTGCATGACAACATTCAATGGTCAAATCAGGGGGAGACAGAAAGGAGAACTGCGGCATCCCTACAGTCATGAATGCTGCTGGATGGGTGGAATGGCTGCAGCTTTCTGGGTGGCATTCAGGACTGGGAATGAAATAGAGGCCCAGGGCCTTCAGCACTCTCACCCAGCTGACATGTCCCCAGGCCTCTACTTCGGGCCCAATGCTACTGCTGGCACTGAGAAATGCCATCCACGCTTCACACTGTGGTCAGGCACACCAGCAGGACCAATGGCAATGGCTATTGCTGTATGGGGAAGGTGCAAGGGTGACCCATACAGCATGGCACAAGTACAGCAGTGCTGGGACTGCTAGCTATCAGGTGGGGGAGAGTGCCAGTGATCTACCTGAGTAATCTGTAACCTTTTTTGCTGGCTTTTCCCAGTGACTTGCTTGTGGAAAGCCAGCAGAGAAGGTCACAAATGGTGATCCCATGGCCATGGGATTCTGCAACCATCGTAAGTGTGAGCCAGTTGCCCGATTGTGATCATGTGACCACAGGGGCTGCTGGGACAGCTAGAACTTTGAGAACCGGTGATAAATACCGCTTGTTCAGTCAGTGGCATTGTAAATTTCAACAGTTGCTGAATGAGTGATCACTAAGCAAGGACTTCATCAGAACCACATTTGTTCTGATCTACTTGACTGAGAAACTCAATTGATAGGATTAAACCAGGTATTGAGGAGATTGGACTGCTCATCTATCAAAATCAATAGACAAATCAACAGAGCCAGAACAATTCCCAAGCAAGACTTCTTAAAAGACACACAACAGAAGTGGAAAATAGAATTCCACTGGTTGCCATCTGTAGTTCACAGCTCAAGCCACTTTAATGCGTTATTAATAAGCTACAACCAGTAGTGTGCTGGTAAATGTTTCACAGCTGGTTCTGCTGGCTCCATTGGCACTACCACACCACTAGATGTCGGAGCTCACTTCTACTCTCAATCAGCTCACAAAATTTCCAAACATTTAACAATTAGCTTTTGCAAGCCAGTACAAGCCAGCTGTAGCACACCATTAGCTATAACCCATACTTGGCAATGACATTGCATTTTCTCAGACTCTTGAGGGGAAGCAAAAACACACAAGGAAGCAAAAACACACAAAACACATATTTGTGGACATACATATATTAATAAATTGAAACCATGATTCATTACAATCACCCATGCTCTAGCTATATTAATTAATATTGCAAAGAGCAAATTGCTGGATAGTTGGACTCATACTTAGGTTCCAAAGCTGAACAATATGTCATTTGCTTTTGTATTCATTTTGTCTGTCCAAAGTCAATTCCCGTGTGATTGAGATAAATCTCAAGCTGAATTAATATATGTAATCGGTTCTTAGCAAAATGGAACAAGATGGAATGTTTCAATGAAGGGATAGTTTCACTGCATCCCCAACAACACAAATGCATTATTATTTCTCGTAGAAAAGGAAGCAATTTAAAAATCTCTTGTTTTTTTTAAACCTCTCTTCTTTTTTATTGATTAAATATTCAAACATCAAAAGCAAAAAGAAAAAAAAATGTGTACATATAAAAGGATTTGAGGAGAAATCTAAAAAGCAAAACAGACAATAAATATAAAAAGGGCATTCTGGCAGTTTCTTTTCTTTCTCTCCCTACCCCCAATTACTACCTAGATAGGGGTAGGAAGAATTGTGATCCAATTTCAAAAGGTTTCCGAAATACAATCAGGAATACGACCCTCATTTCTGTACAGATCAGATCTGTACCGATAACTAGAACATTTGCCAAAGCAACTTAATGAATATTAACTCAGTTCATGTCCTTTTCAGTTGCTGCAACTTCCATTAACAGCTGCATATAAATAGTTAATTTCCGTAGGCATGCCGGGCAATATTTGTAATGAACCAAGGGGAAGTAAAATATGATACCACTGAAGATAAAGAGTATAACATAGAAGAACTCAAGCTGTGGCTGGTCAATGATGGGTGTCAGTACCAGGTAGATCGATATCATCAGAAAAATGATCGGTATGATGATTGGTACCTGGAATAAGAAGATACATGTTTATGGTCACTGTATAAGTTGTTTGGGAAAGTTTTCTAGGAAGACCATGGTGGCATCTGACAAAAGATGTCACCATTGGCATCTCATACCCAGTGAGAAAAGAAGCACAGCTTCATTGTTCAGATGAAATAAGAAGTAATCTCACATCAAAAGTCATCCAGATATCTCATCAACCAACTAGCCATGATATTTTCAAGGATGCTCCTTCAGTTTTCCAAATGTTCTCCAATAATCAGCCTACATGGCATGTGCATCGAAAAAACCCAGTCTCCTTGGAACTAATATTGGATGTTCTGCCCCTTCCACCATTTTTATTCTTCTCTTTTAAATTTTGTGGCACTCCTCTGAACTTTGGCATGTCCCCAAGCCTGCTAATCAATGGTGGGATTCAATTTTTTTTTACTACCGGTTCTGTGGACATGGCTTGGTGGGCATGGCAGGGGAAGGACACTGTAAAATCTCCAGTTAGAGGTGGCATTTGCCGGTTCTCCGAACTACTCAAAATTTCTACTACTAGTTCTCCAGAACTGGTCACAACCTGCTGAATACCACCTCTGCTGCTCTTGGATATGAATGATGCTATTTCTGCTACATGATATTCAACAATGGGGATAGAAATAAAATAAAAAAAAGCATGATCGCACAGTTTTTGTGAAGTAAAGTTTTAAACCAAGAGGGTTTTTTTTAAAAAAAAAAACACTCCAGTCTGCAAATCCTATAGTTTTCCACCAGTGGCTGAAGCTGAGAAGAAATCAAAACATTGGATGGCACCAGCTTGTCTATTATAAGTGGCCATTTTTATACTCCCAGTTGTTATGTATGTAGCTCGGTATACCTTATTACAAAGCTGACATTTCTTATATTTAAATTTCTTGTATTTTATGGGATCTTTGGATTTATGTAGTATAGAACAGCATGTATTATCTGTTTTATTTTTCAATGATCCCCCAGACAATTGAATGGTGTGGAAATAAGTTAGATAAGCATTTTTAGCAACTTTTTCAGATCTACTGGAATGCTAAGATGAACAAAAATAACAAGCATCACATTTCCTGGAATTTGTCTTATAGGCTGCATGGTATCCCTAGCTTCAATCAGAATAGAATTGGAAGGGACCTTAGAGGTCTTCTAGTCCAGCCTCCTGCCTCAAGCAGAGCCTATACCATCGCAGACAAGTGACTATCCAGTCTCTTCTTAAAAACCTCCAGTGATGAAGCATCTTCAACTTCTGGAGACAAGCTGTTCTAGTGGTTGATTGTCCTCACTGTTAGTCTTCACTGTTGAAACGAGCTTTGATCTTTTGATCACCCATGGAGGGGAGGTTCTCATTAGTACAAGACCATCTTCTGCCTCCCTAGCATCCCATAATAGAAAAAGCACCATAGGTTCTTAAAAAGTGTCCTCCTATTATCCCAATTAGCCCAATTAGAGCAGTAGTTTGAGGATATGGAACAGGAAGAGCCTTCAGATAAATGTTGAATAAGAATACAGCACTGGGTCACATGAATGCAAAGCAACTAACAATTAATGATGATTTTATAGAATTAGCAAGATAGACCTTGTTTAGTGACTGCCTTGTTTAGCAATCATTCACAGTTACAACAATGATAAAAAAAAAACCTAACGTCATGACCAATTCTCACCAATTTAAAACCGTTGCAGGTTAGTAAAGCAACCGAAAGCTGAAGTAATATCATAAACACTGTCATAGTTTCACTTAGGGACTCCTATGCTTAAAAGCTAAGCTGCTACTCCCAAATATGGGCACTAAATGACGACTACCTATATATATTCAAAGTAATGAATCTCACTATCATTAATCCATATAATACTTACAGTGTGTATTTCACCCCGTGAGATAGTTCACTTTTATTCAACAGTTTAATCCAGAGTACAGTATGAGAAAGGGGTTAAATTCCTTTTTCCCCCTGCTTTGGTCCTGATCTAAATTTCCTTAACCACCATCCTCTCCCAGTGAAGGCCTTTCTGTTCACAAGACCCACCTAATCACATCTAATGGTTAATACATCATGGCTATCAGGTCAGGTGGCCAGTCTCTTCGGCTAGAATGCCATGGGACAAAGATCAAGCAAACAGATGGGAGGCTAATTGCTCTTCCAATAGTTTGCCAACATTCTCAGACTAAAGCATTTGGAACAACTGGTTCGTGTGACCAGACAAGGAAGACTGAAAGAGGTATCTCTTAACTCTGTGGTTCCTAAGAGTCGACCCTGAATAAAGAACAGGACAAGAGGTAGCCAGGAAACTATGGACAGCCAGAAAATATAGTAGTCTCCCCCAGTTTTGGCATTCAGATATGTAGAACTACATCTCCTACATGTTTGTAGAAACTTAATAGAACATTTGTAATCCGACATATTTAGTGGATGCCAGCTTGAGGATGGGGGAAGCAAAATCAGGTTATGGCCATTGTCCTGCACAACTAAAGAAAAGAAAAAGAAGAGAAGAGAAAGGAGTTTAATGTTTTTATACAATACTAACCTTGTAAGATCTTGGGAGTTCTGGTTTCTTAATCTTTAAATACAGGAGACTTGCAACACTTACCCCGTGGAAAATCCAAACTGTAAAGCTATATAAAGTAACATTTAGTAGTAGCCATTCCATGTGTGATCATACAATTTCTGCTATTAAAAAAACGCACACCCAGATACCTTCCCCCACATAGATACATACTACTTAAATATCAGAAGAATATATATATATATAATATAGTACTAAAGATCTCATTCACTTTCCAGAGTTTAACAATACATCTCCAATTAACCACAGATGTTGAAATACATTATTATCCCTGTTTTCATCTAGAGCCTAATTTATGGGCATCCATAGAGAAGGGGCAAATAGGGTCATGCAAATGACACAGATAACATAATTTTAAGGTGCCCAGAGTCATTGACCGAGATGGGCAGATACACAAATGGAATAAATAAATTTGTCACACTTGCAATATGAACAGTGACATCACGTATGCATGGTATTTTTGCACTTATTTGGAATGCCATTGCTTAATCCTGGTCAGTAGGTCTCTTCTTTCTTTGTTCTACAATGAGCAATCAGCTGTTGTCCAGGTCTTCATTCTTGCTACCAATGGAGATGCTAATTTAACTGAGCCACATCTGAGAATTTTCAGCCAAGCTGAGGTACGGAGCTAAGCCATGAATTGTCTGGAGGTCTGGGATTTCCTTGCCTAAGTCAGGAGACTTGGTATCCATACTTGGATGGTACCCAGCTCTGCTTCTCTTTTTTACCTGAATTGGGAAAAGTAATCCCTAGATGTAAGACTCTGAAGCATGTTAAAATGAAGATCCAGTAGGTACATGTGTTCCTTTCTGGGAAATTGGTAACTTGGTTATGCTGGAGAGAATTGCATGGGAGTGGCAGCTACTTAGCCTGGGATATTTTTTTAAAAAATATTATGGTCACAAGGCACAAGTGACTGCAGCAATAAAGGACATATTTTAATAATACAAGAGCTGCAAAGAAATTCCAAGGAAACAGCTATTCTTAGTTGGGGGAAAAACGTAGAGAGTGTGACACATAAACTGAGAAATGCAGTTTGAGTATTAAAAGGCACTCTAAATAGAACTGCCCTTCTGCATGGACTGGAAGCTACAGTTCAAAACATAAATGCTATATAATTAGGTTGGCCATTCATCCTGGTTTATGCCTATTGTTCCAGGGTCTCATCTGACTGAGCTCTGTCGGTGTGTGCCACGCCTCCCTTTTGAGATTCATAGGCCCTGATTGACTTCTTCTCCATGGCAGTCCAGCAACCAGCTTTTTCCTTTCTTCCTGCCCCCTTTCTCTTGGCTGACCATACATCCTGGTTTGGATGATAAATTATGTAGGCAGTCGGTATACAGTGAACCTGGCCAGTGCAATATATACAGTTATAGCAATTGCATTGCTTATTGATTTACTTATGGGACCAAGGTTAATATTTTGGTATTTACTTATACAACTCAAAGCAGACTAGAATAATGAACAAGCACCTTCTTCCACAGAGTTTTCTTCATTGACTATGATCCTGACGGTAGCACATACTGAAGATCACTATTTAAGGTCACCTTAGAAGTGACTTAAGAAGGGAGGACACCTAAGAAGAGAGGTTTTATGGTTTTAAATGGATTTTCTAAAAGGACCTCCCCTTCAAATAAAGTGTGCTGGAATTTAGGTAAATGCTACAAACACAACTATGTTTGACCAGCCATGAAGATGCTGAAAATTAATTTTACTTCAATTTTTATACTGTTATACAAATAAAACAGTGGTGTTTTTTATAATGGTCATTTGAAATCTTTTGTACACCTCCACTGTTGTATTGTCTTTATTTAAATTCTGTGCCCAGCCTAGAGATGTGTTGCATGGCAAGCAGGATGAAAAAGTTTGGATAAAAGAAATAATTGGGTAACACAAAGAACCAAAAAAATGCCATGCCCCCTTCCTGTCTCCGAAGTCTAGGCAATATCACTTTAATACATAAAAATAATCAAAAAGAGGCTGAGAGATCAATTTCATTGAGTAATTGTGAGTAGTTAGAAATACCCACCTGAAAATGTTCACTATCTTGTTGAAACTTGCAGGTATTACCATTATTATCGACACCACAGAAGTAAATATGAGAGCAGGAAAAGGTGTAAAATAACGTATATGAACCATAGATAGAAAGTCGGGCTGAAAAGGAAGACATGGAAACAAAAAAAAACATAATTATTCTACGGAGAGGTTTTCTTTGCTCCTTCACCCTCTGTCCAGCTCTCCAAAGTTTTAATGAGTAAATGAATGAACAGAAGGTTATGCTGTGAGAAATAATTTCAAAACTCATGTGCCACAGTTAAGTTCTGTTGTACGGCACTCATATCATTTGGAATTTCATAGCTGTAATAGTCTCTATGTCGACAGCCCACCAAACTTATCTCCTGCATATTAATTTCTCTAGAACATTGTATCTTTGAACTAAACCCGTTTGAATTCGAGCCTATTGTTTTTCAGGGGGACATCATGGTAGGATGCTTCTCTATAGTTGTATTCAGGGCAGACTAGCCTTCTGCTTTCCTCTTGCTGAGTACTTGCACACTCAGTTCCTGTAGTGTTAGGAAGTTCAAAATTCAGTTCTTCTGGCAGAATAAAAACCAATCAGGCCTAATTAGACACCTCCGTACTATAGCTCTTTTCGGTGTTCCCAGCCAACTCCAGAGCTAGAATTTTATAAGCTACTCTAGAGAAGGGAGGAGAAGAATAATTGGCAGATTGATAAAACATGGGTATCAATCACAAAATAATTGATTTATAGCTTAGTACTATAACATTAGGGACGCAGTGGCATAGTGGCTAAGATGCTGAGCTTGTTGATCACAAAGGTCGGCAGTTTGGCGATTCGAATCCCTAGCTTCGCGTAACAGAGTGAGCTCGTGTTACTTGTCCCAGCATCTGCCAACCTAGCAGTTCGAAAGCATCAGCAGGAAAAGAATGAGGGAATATGTAAATATTAAATATACCATGGAGAAGATTGAGATGTAAGGATAAAAGATATTGATTTATAGTAAGAGTAAGATGCAATGGTAAAGGAATAAGTAAATACATATACTGAAAAATGTGAGGAAATGCAAAAGATGTCTTGGTGTTGATAACAATGTATAAAGTTTTGTTTTGTATTTTTTTAAAATTTGGAAACTTAATAAAATTTATTTTTTAAAAAAGATTGTGATCAGAAAGTTACAACAAATTCCCAGAAGCCTCACTTGTTTTTCATTGATTCTTTAGTGTTATCTATATACAAATAGATTAAAACTCAAGGCATTAAAGCCAAAATAAATATACTGTTCTCAATTCCCATTAAGATAAAAGATAACTATTGCAGTAACTATCTTGCCCTATTAATTCCAATACGTTTTACATACAGTTAATGCCCATGTCTGGTCCAAAATAGTTTAATTGGATTTACTTCTGGGTACATAAGTATAGGATTACATTCTAAAACTGGATTCAATTTTATGTATTTCTAAAAATCCAACAGCCCAGTATAGCTGACAGCTAAGTAAACAGTCTTAGTTTTAAATGAGTTCAGGACCATTAGGTTTAGTTGGTTCAAATTACAGAATTTAAATTGTCAAATTGGCTCAAGTGAGTTACAAGTAATTAAAAGTGTCAGACCTTAATAGAGAACCTAAGTTATATAAGCAATTTATGGCATGTGAAGCACTGTGTCTTTCATTCTCCCAACCTGCCAGTGAATTTTATTTTACTTATATATTGTCATATGGGTTACACATCCTTAACGATATGCAATCGCTGCCTAGAAGACAGCTTTACAAACTACAAAGGAGTCAAGGGGGAATGAGATCACAGGAAAATATTCTAACATGAAAATGATTGATTAAATAATCTATCCATAAATATAATGGAAAAAACAGTATGTTCACACTCCTTACCATATGGCCTTCTCTTGCTGCAATGTAGCACACCCGGCTTCCGCAGAAGAATGTTCCATTAACAGATCCAAAGCAAGAAAGGGCAACTGCCAGAGACATCAGCCATACCCAGTTGCCCAGGACTTTATTTCTTTAGAGGGAAATAAACAAAATATTATCAAAAAGTAGCCATAATGGATTGGCTAGAGTGTTGGTTAAGGACCAAGAAGAACTCAACTCAAGTTCAGATTTCACCTTGTAAGTTTACATTTTGACTTGATTTTCATAATATATTAGTTGAAAGAAATCTGTATACCAGATAATTCTGTTCTTCATCCATTTTTAGTCAAATTGTATGGCTTTTCCATACTGTAAGTCTTCATGTTCCAAATCAATAGTAGCTGTCACTTTCATTAAACACTAACTGAAAATTTTAAAGTATGGTAAAGCATTGATTTTACAGTTAACCAGAATTGGTGGTTACGGCACTTTTGGGAGGAATATATTTAACAGCATAGAACAGGGGTGTCAAACTCAATTTCATTGAGAGCCGCATCAGGGTTGTGTTTGACCTTGGGAGGCTGGGGTGGGCATGGCCAGGGTGGACGTGGCCAGCTCAACGACACTCATGTCTGGGGCGCCTGTGGTGGTTCAAGCGCCCTGCCAGAAAAAACAGGCTCCTGAGTGCCATTATCCCTGGCAGAGACATCTTGGGCCAGTCCTTCGTTGTTTCCAGGGTGGCCCCGCAGGCCAGATATAAGCACCCTACAGGCCAAATCCGGCCGCCAGGCCTTGAATTTGACACCCCTGGTTTAGAAGCTTCAGAGCATAATTAAAACACTGCTTGAAGTGCAAGAGAGAAATACACGCCCTCTAGATTAGTTTGAAGTATAACTCCCATCAATCCAATCAAGAAGATTTGGAAGGGAAGATTTCAAAAAGGATATCCTTGCCTCAGAATAAGAGGATTTATATGGTTCCATTAGCAAGGACTATCAAATCTCGATTGCATAAACACAAACGACCATTAGTAGCCAAGAGAATTATCTTGCTGTCTTTGATGACGTTTAGTAAATCGCTGGGATTTTTGCAGCTCAGATTGGAAAGCTCTATATTAATTCATTAAACATAGTATATAGAGGTACTTATATACTATGGTCAACTTATGATGACAATTGAGCCCAGAATTTATGTTGTGAGAGATTTGTTAAGTGACTTTTGCCCCATTTCAGCGCTTTTCTTCCCACCTTTATTAAGTGAATCACTGCAGGTGTTAAATTAGTAACACAGTTATTAAATGAATTCTGGCTTCCCTGTTGACTTTACTTGTCATAAGGTTGTAAAAGGACACTGCAACCGTCATAAATATGAACCAGTTGGCAAATGTCTGTATGTAAATCATGTGACCATGGGGATGTGGCAGTGGTCTTAAGTGTGAAAAATGACTATAAATCACTTTTTTTCAGTGCCACTGTAACTTCGAGTGATCACTGAATGAATTGTTGTAAGTCAAGGACAACCTACATATGTTCCAGCTCTCAGCTGAATCTATAATTGGTTAATTTTTTTTCACTCTTCAGGAGTAGACAGTGTGCAAGTGCTATTGCCAAATGGTCTGTGTGTCAAACCATCAAAACTGAGACCCAGCAACAAAAGATCTGATTGTCAAACAGCTTCTCGCCTTACGTGTAAAATTAAGTTCTTCTTTGAAAAAGGAAAAAAAAAGACTTTAAAAAGTCTGCTGGGTTTGTCCTTATATAAGGAAGAATCATATTTGTAATATTATTGTACGTCCAGATGAGTTCTTAATCTCCTATTACCCCATCATTAAAAAACCAAATCTAAACCTTTTTAAAATTCATAACCCAGAAATTTAATATGAATCATACCAAAAGCCTTCTCAATATCAAGCAAAATTAAAACAGATGAGTCCAGTTGTCTGTGGCTGTTTCCAAAATGTACATCACTAATGAATATTATAGATGACAGTCTGTCTGTTTGTTTTTATTAATCCTGATTGAATAGGATAAAGTGAGTTGGATAAATTAGAGATGACACTATGTTTGTACAATAGTCTCTTTTCCAATGTCATAGTTAATATCTTTGCATCTAAGTTAGGCAATGATACTGGCTCATTACTTACACATCTGGCAGGGTCTTTCCCTGGTTTTAATAATATGGTAATAAGTATCATAAAATGAAGAGTGGAATGTAGTGAGATTGAACTCTGTAGAGTTCTCTAATAATATTAACCAGAGCTCTGGCTAATCATATTTTTCCCCTGGAGAGGACTTCTGCAACATTAGTGTCCGATGTGGAATTGTGGGACACTTCTATCTTTTGTCTCATTCTTCTTGGAGGCTTTATTGGGGTTGGAGCGGGGAAGAGTTAATTGATTTGGTTTATGATTTGGGACAGGTGAAAGATTGGGGAAGACAACAGGGAGAGTACTGGCCAAGAAGAGGTTGCAATGTTCAAGATAGAGGGATTATCTCTGATCATTGTATATGTATGGATTGTACTGTATATTCTGCTGTGATTTTTATTGGTTGCATTGTCTGCTTTGGGTTTTGTGGGTTCCGATTTGTAGATGGTGGAGGAAGTTTCTCTCCACCTTTACCTGGCAGGGTTGTTGTGTATGGTCTTGGGCAGACTGCTGATCCTTGTAGTATGGCTGAGTGGAGTGAGGAAGGATGTGGGAAGGAGAAGGGATGGGATACTGGACCCTGTGTAGGTCAGATTTTGATCAGGTTAGGGTTAAGAGTTGGGTTGGGAGGAATAAAATTACAGCACCCATTAAATTGGTGCACTCCTAGCAGTTGTGCTATCTGGATGTGGGCGATATTGTCATGTATTCTTTGTTGTAGTCAGATTAGCCCAATGATGGGATTGGCCCTCTGAAATGGAGAGTTGTTTATATTCACCTGTTTGACCTTCTAGAAAAAGTTGAACAGGTGGGAGCTTTGGGGATCTGCAATCATGTATAGTGTGGTGATTTTTTTTTAAATGTATTTTAAGATAACTGTGTTTTAATATTATTGTGCTCTGTTACTATTAGGAATTGCTGAGAGTCTTTTGTGCCAAGGTATAAATCTGATAAATAAATTAAAAGTGCCCGTTGAGCTATGAAAATTCTATTACTATTCAACTGAAAATCCACCTGCACCTAAGGCTGTCTCCGTAGAGAACACTGCCATAGATTTAACTGTATGATTTTTTGTAGCATCAGCGATGGCATCAAATTAGTTTTGTGTTTTGGGGAAAGCCCTTCCATTTCAGTAGCCAAATTAATTTGTTGTTGATTGGTTGTAAAATCTTCTAATTTACAGTACAGTACAGTATCACTGACCATACTAGTACAAATAAAAACCCCTATAGCTAATATACTCCATATTACATATTAATATACTCCTCTACTTACAAACAGAATTGAGCCCAGAATTTGTGCTGCTAACTGAGACATATGTTAAGCGAGTTTTGCCCCATTTTACGACCTTTCTTGCCACAGCTCTTAAGTGAATCGCTGCAGTTGTTAAGCTGGTCACATGGTTGTTAAGTCAATCTGGCTTCTCCATTGATTTTGTTGGTCAGAAGTTCACAAAAGGGGATCATTTGACCCCAGTGTGTGGCAGCCATCATACACATGAACCAATTAACAAGTATCCACTTGTTTGATCATGTGACCATGGGGCTGCTGCACTCATAAATGTGAAAACGGTCATAAATCCCTTTTTTCAGTGCCGTAACTTTGAACAGCCACTAAATGAGCTGCTGTAAGTCAAGGACTAACTGTACTAAATAATTATCTCTGGCCTTAATTTAAGAGAAAACATTCAGTTCTTTTTGTTATTTCATCTGACTGGCAGTTAGCTTTTTAGCTGTCTCTCCAAATTCCCAATATTCTGCTTCATATACTGTACTTGTTCAAAGTAAGATTTTCCCAGACTTACCATAGCTGTCAGTTGGGTTTCCAGCCTAAGGCTATAATAGAACAGGATTTACCTTTTACATTAAGCTGAGTCCTCTAAGTTTTTCTTAGATATAGCAAAGTATCATACCACTACAAATATATGCCTTTAGAGTTTGTGAAGCTTCAATTAATTTCATTTAAAAAATGCCAGGTTTTTTTCCTCAATGTATTTTACAGAAGAAATATTTCTTATTAATGAAGCGTTCAAATATTATTGGAGCAGAAATTTCTGAAAATCTGGCAAGGTTATATTCAAATGTAAACACTGGTTGTTGATCGTTTAAATTTCAATATAATCATGCCCAATTTCAGAAAGATAGGTGGGCACAGTGTTGTGTAAACAGAGCCGACTATTCATAAGGAATAATGATGTGCTTTTCTGAACACAGGGAGTTGATTGCTGACAACGGAAGTAAAGTAATAAGCAATTAATGCATTAGTGCAGGGATGGGGAACTATGGCCCTTTTATGGCCTGTGGACTTCAACTCCCAGAATTCCTGAGCCAGCTATGATGGCTCAGTAATTCTGGGAGTTGAAGTCCGTGCGTCCTAAAGGGGCCATAGTTCCCCACTCTGTATTAGTGAAAGACATTCACAGAGGATCATAAGATATATCAATCAGTAAACCAGGCCAGGAAACTAATGTAGCTTACAAAACAGTGCCACTTAGAATGAGATTGTATCATAAAGGGAAAGGATGAAATGATAATACCAAAGATTTTTCTCAAGCTCCATGTCTCATTCAGACAATATGACCGAAGTAACCATTGTTACTTCAATACTTCAATAATTCATTTCCCTTTCTTTTCCTCTCACAAATGGGTTTGTTTTAAATATTTTGCAAGGCTGAAGCTATGACACATGTTGGAGATGGAAAGTGTTTTTGACTGCAGGTGCATGAATGCTAGAGAAAATGTAGCCACCTATGTTGAACTGGCTGGTAAGGCCTTAGTGTTTAGCATTGCTCACCCCCAGGTAATGGCAATAGCACCCGAAGTCAGAAACTCAACAGAAGTCATGGCTGCAAAATAGCTGACGTTTACTAGCAAAAAAAAGCAGGCCACCAGAGGAATAGCAATCATCAATGCCCTTGGCAGAGTCACCTGGAGAGAGAAGAAAATAAAATGCAGTGATGAGCTATGAAAGACATATAGGTGTGGAACTGCATAACTTTTTCATACTGAGTTCTAAATATGTAAACACAATTTCAGATATTTCTCACATTGTCAAAAGGCAAAGGTGGAGGAGAGAAAATACAAAGATTTAATAAAACAGAAACAACAGTAATTCAATATGGAAACACAACACCAAACAACAAATGTACAGCTATGAAAACAAAATAAGAATAAAAGGAACTTAGTATATAATATTTCTCATGTTCCTTCATCTGCTGAAAAGTTATAGTTTTGTATTTTAATCTTTAAGTCAGTGTTTCTCACCTCAGCAAACTTTCAGATTGTGAATTTCAATGCCCCAAATTCCCCAGCCAACTTGCACACAGGAAGTCCACATATCTGAACATTTCTGAGATGTACTGCTACATTTAAATACTATCTTCTATTAGAGGCATGCATAAGGAAACACCCTCTCCTCCCCAGTTACTCTGTGAGGTAATCAAGATGAGAGGAAACGAATGGCTCTAAATCAACACATTTGCTTTGTAAATCAAAATTTGAAAGTGGTTTCCTCTGGGTGAATTCCAATACCTTAACCATAATATAATATGATATAAAACAACATTTATGTTTTTTATGATGGCTGCAATCCTAAATATATGGAACTCATTGAAGACCTCAGGACATACTACTACTAGTGGTAATATGCTGTCAGGTGAGATGCCTGATAACATAATCTTGAGAGAAAATGAATTTTGTTTGAGATTTAGAGCAAATCCTCTGAGATTCAGGGGATTCTAGTGAAGACATTAGAGAAAAATAAAGTTTTATCAATTTTTTAAGGATAGGATGAAGAACATACAGGTACAGAAATTGACGAAGTTTATAAAATAAATACAAAAGTTGCAAAAGTTCTAAGGACATCTATAAGCTGCCCAGAATTGCCTTATAGGCAGATGGATCACATAAAAATTGAATAAATAAATAAATCCTGGGAAACTTTGTCAGGAAGAAAACAGGAGACCAAGTTCTTCAGCATTTTAATACAAAATTCAAAATTCATAATTAAATGTAATGGTGCTCAAAGTAATTCCAGTCGGAATATTGTATAAGAGAAGAGTGTACTTTCTGAATGACTTAAACATAGAAGGGGTGCTTTTTATTTTCAAATAGTAGAGGTTTTGACTGTGTTCTGTGCTGAAACTGAGAAAATTTCTAGAAAAAAATCAAAGAACTGGACACAATACAAATAGATTAAATGGATGGATGGATGGATGGATGGATGGATGGATGGATGGGTAGACAGACAGACAGGCAGGCAGGCAGGCAGATAGAGCCTACCCAAAAGTCTTTACAGATTTAACAGGAAAGCCACAGCAATAATAATTAGGTATTTGCAGATATTGACTTTTATAAATATTTGGGCCGAGTATGAATTATAATTGTGTTAGTGGAATATAAATGGAGCAGATGTACTTCAGAAAAAGAAAAGTAAATCATTATTTGGAAAAGAAAGATATAATTTACTTACAAGGTGAAGAATTTATCACAACAGGAACAAATAAAAAGAAAAAGTTGCTTTATATACTGCATATAAAGCTACAACCATAACTCATATTGATTAATGAGCATGGTAGCTATGTTGGGATGGAAGTTAATTTGCGTGGATTTAAGACTCCAAAATTGTGGATTTATGCTCCAAATGAAGATAAAGCAATGCTCTATAAGGAACTTATGGACAGACCAATGAGCTTTCCTTGTGAAAATTAGTGCCTAATTGGAGATAGAAATGGAATGATCTCGCTATCGAGACAAATACTGAAAAAATAGTACACCAGATAAATTACTAAAAGTTTTTTCTTTTAATTTGAGGAACAAGTTACAGCTTGTTGATGCATGGAGATATAAAATGACAATTTTATAAACTTATATACTTATTTTTCTGATTTTTGAAAATACACATGATTTGTATTTCAAAGAACCTGACTACTAATTTGACTACCAAAACCCTTTTCTGATCATAATCCAATGGGTTTGGTTTTTAAAGGTTTTTAAAGGTTCATTCAACCTTTCCGATGAAGGTTAAATGAATTGCTGTTACATATAGAAGCAATAGTAGAGGGCTATAAAACAAAATTAAAATAATATTTTGAAAATAAACTTGACCATATAATAAACACCTGCCTGAACTGCTCCAAGGTCTTGTGAAACTTTGCAGGCCCTTTTTACAAGAGCTCCAAAAAGAGGCCCTCAGATCATTAAGGAACATTCAGATTTCCAAAGGCAGGCAAGGACATTTTACTGATGATTCCTATTACCCTTTATTTTGACTCAGGCCAGAAAATACAACTGTTGTAGATTGAGCAATGAGAGGCTAGACCAGGTCATGGATGCAACAAGACTTTATTAAAGTAATAAAGGACTGAACATGTTAGCCCTGCCTGGAGCAGGCTCACAGCGAACAGCGGCTGGCCGAACCCTGCAGCTGGCTTTTATAGCCGGCTGTCGAGGGAGGCCAGCCAATGAGGGGCAGCAAATGCCCCCGCAGCATGAACGGACCTGGGTGGGGACTTTGGCAAGTTCCAGGGACATAACACCCCTTCCCCCAGATGCGAACACGCATAGTCATTTAAATAAGCGGGCGGTCTGTGCTGGCGCCCGAGCGTCGTAACTCCGGTGAGTTACCAAGTGTCTCAGAGTTCGAGGAAACCGGTAGGGTTGGTGATGGGGTGCAGCCTCGCTCTGAGGTCTGCGATGGTACCGGTGCAGTGCTTCTGGCCGGCGATGTCGTGGCCCCATCTGGTTCAGGTGGAGGACCCATCGGGCAGTCCCGGTCTACTGCCTGCTCCCTTGGCTCGGGTGATGGTGGCGAAGAGCCTCTGGCATGGTCTTCGATGAGAGTTTGGTGAGGCACCTGGGGGCCGACCTGAGCCCACGATCCGGCACTGGCGAAGGTACCCTGTCGCTTCCTTAGCTGGTCCAGGTGCCTTCTCCAGATGCGGCCGTCTTCCAGCTGGACTCGATGACGACCTGGGGCCGGTGATGGCTACTATCACTCCTGGAATCCAAAGTGGGTCTCCGGCATAGTTCCTTGCAAAGACATGTTCCTGCAAGACAAAATCTCTGACCCCGTCATTGAAGCGAGAGGGGTGTCAGGGCAATAGTGAGGGTGGAGCCTATCCAACACAGTTCTTGGCGTCTACCCATCAGAAGTTCAGCTGGGGATTTGTTGGTGACCATGCAAGGGGTTGAGTGTTGGCTTAGCAAGAAGCGGGAGAGTCTGTGATGCCAATCTTCTTTGCTGAATCTGGCTAACGCTTCTTTTGTGGATCTAACGGCTCTCTCTGCCAGTCCGTTGCTGGCAGGATGAAAGGGGCCGTGAAGATGTGTCGGATGCCAAGATTGGTGGCAAAGCGGCTAAATTCTGTTGAGGCAAACTGGGGGCCATTATCCGAAACTATAGTATCTGGTAGCCCGTGTGTTACGAATAGGCGGGTCAGGGCCTTGGTAACTGCTTGCGTGGTGGTCGTGGATAGTTGGGCCACATCGATCCATTTAGAGTATGAATCTACGACCACCAAGAAGGTTTTGCCGTGTATTGGTCCCGCTAAGTCAATGTGTAGCCTTGACCAAGGCGCGTTGGCTCTC
This sequence comes from Pseudonaja textilis, assembly GCF_049901715.1. Lineage (NCBI taxonomy): Eukaryota > Metazoa > Chordata > Lepidosauria > Squamata > Elapidae > Pseudonaja > Pseudonaja textilis. The sequence goes on along the minus strand of NC_141990.1, from coordinate 139,060,522 downwards.
CCACTTTGTGGGGGTGGTGACTGGAGGGGATGGTCTGGATTCCTGACAGGGTTGGCAAGAGCTTACCCACTTGACGATGTCGTCGTCCAAGCCAGGCCACCAGGCGTAACTCCGAGCCAACGCCTTCATCCGGACGATGCCGGGTGGCCCTCGTGTAGTGCCTCTAAGACTGGTGTGCGGCGAGGCCGGAATGACAACTCGGGTGCCCCACAACAGGCAGCCCTGTAAGCTAGATAGTTCCTGTTGACGGGTCTTAAAAGGTGTGAATTCGGCTGCGAGGTTAGAGCCCGGCCACCCCCTCCTCACCCAGTCCAGTACCTGGGCGATTGTTTTGTCCGTCTTGGATTTGGTGGCGATGTCGAGGGCGGTGACAGGAAGGTTGAGCTCGGTGACATCGAAGATGGCATGGACCGGGACCGGGTCCGGGTCCTCAGTTGGAGCTGGCAGGGGGCAGCGGCTGAGGGCGTCTGCGTGGCTTAACGTTTTTCCTGGGCGGTGGATGAGCTTGTACGAGTAAGCCGCCAGGAACAAGGTCCGCCTCATCATTCTGGGAGACAACACTTGGGGAGTCTGCTTGTCTCCAGATAGAAGACCCAGGAGAGGCTTGTGATCCGTGATTAGTTCGAAGTTGTGGCCAAAAAGGAATTCATGAAATTTCTTTACCGCTGCCACTGCGGCTAAAGCCTCCTTGTCGATTTGATTATAGTTACGCTCTGTTGCTGAGAGCGTTCTGGAAAGAAAGCGATTGGTGCCTCGGGCCGTTGGGTAGTCTATGGCTTAATACGGCTCCAATCCCAAAAGGGGATGCATCCGCTGCTAGTACCAATGGGAGATGTGGGTCAAATTGAATAAGGACCGCGTCTGATGTGAGCAGTGATTTGACTGCGCAAAGCGGTGTCTTCCTTGTGTCCCCAGTGCCAAGGTGATTTTTATCTAAGAGCCTGTGTAAAGGCTCTGCTACTGATGCTTTGTGAGGTAGGAATGACGCATAAAGTTCAATAATCCCAAAAAGGCTTGTAGCTCGGCTTTAGTGGTTGGCGTGGGTGCCTCATGGATTGCCTTGACCTTGGATTCTAGGGGTGAATGCCTGAGGCGTCAATTCTATAGCCCAGAAAGTCCACCTGTCTAGTGGCAATGGCACATTTCTCCCTTTTTAATTTGAGGCCATGCTGTCTGAACCTGTCTAACACTGCTCTGACTCTCTGGAAGAGTTGGGGCCTGTCCCTGGCCGAGACCAATATGTCGTCGAAGTAGGGCACTACGCCTGGGAGGCCCTGAAGTATACGCTCCATGAGGGATTGGAAGATGCCGGGGCAACACTTACGCCAAACTGGAGACGCCTGCACTGGAAGGCACCCCTGTGGGTCACAATAGTTTGCAGTTCGGCTGTTTGGTTGTCAACAGGGAACTGTTGATACGCTTGTGACATGTCCAATTTGGCAAAAATGTTGCCAGGCTCAAAGGTATGCAATAAATGTTGAATGACCGGGACTGGGTAAGCGCTAACTTGTAGAAAGCGGTTAATTGTTGTTTTGTAATCTGAACAAATTCTCAGACTGCCATCCTTTTTAAGGGTGTGACAATTGGCGTCTCCCATTTGGCGAAGTCTGTCGGCTCAATGACCCCTTGCTTTAATAATTTATCCAGCTCTGCGTCCAGTTTAGGCCGAATGGCGAATGGGACTCTACGAGGTTTCAGCCGGACTGGAACCGCTTGGGGTCAACTGCAAATGAGATGGGGTACCATTATAACACCCCAACTCATCGCTGAATACGTCTGAGTAGTCAGTGAATAAGGAGTCAGTGTCAGAAGCTGAGACAGCATGGACTCCTGTTAACCCTAGGCCGAGTAGGGGAACCAATCAAGCCCCAAGAGACTAGGGAGGTTGCCGTTAACTACCACTAGAGGCAGGTGGCCTTTGAAAGCTTTAAAATTAACAAGGAACTTGCCTTTGCCGAGTACTGGAATGTCCTTTCCTGATAGTCCCTCAAGGTGATCTGGCACTTCTGGAGCTGGTTTCTGGATAGTCTGGGCTGGATTTTCTTGAGAGTGCTCCAAGAGATGATTGAGAGCGCTGACCCGTGTCAACCTCCATACGACAAGGTTTACCTTCTAATAAAATGGAGAGTGTGATTTTACTAATAGAATGACAGGTGTGGTTAGCATGGTAGCAAGTGTGACAATTTAGTACTTGCCTTTGGGGTCCAGAATGGGAAAAGGAAGGAACCTTTTGTGCTGAGTTGTGCGCGGCCTGGCAGACTCTGGCGATGTGGCCTTTTTTTGTGGCAATTGTTGCAGATGGCACCTTTGAATTTGCATGAAGCTCTCGAGTGAGGTCCGCCACAGGATAGGCACAGGATGATGTGTTTGGGTGCACTGTTGCTTTCTTGCCTGGTTCCTGCCTGTGGTTGTTTGGCATGAGCGAGGCGGTGGATGTCTGTTTGATCGTTGGGATCATCTTCGTTGACCATCTCTTCTGAGTGAATGGTGGCGCAGCTTTGTTTGGGAACGGGACCTTGAATTTCGGTGGCTGACTGGGTTGCCAGTTCTGCAGCCAAGGCTTCCTCGACGGCCTGGGAGAGGTTGAGATCCTTCCTGGCAAGTAGTCGCCTTTGGAGGTGAAGGTCTTTGACCCTGCAGACGAGCTGGTCGAGGAGCATGTCATCTAAATAGTTCCCGAACCCGCAGTGGAGAGCTGCAGTCCTCAAGGCGGCCATATACTGGTTGACGGTTTCCTTTTCCGCTTGTTTCCTCATCCGGAAGGTGAAACGCCTTGCGATCTGTGAGGGCCTGGGGGAGTAATGATTGGTGAGGATCTCCAGCAATTCTGCCCAGGGGACATTCTTTAACTCACGTGGAGCAACGAGTGCTGTGGTGGTATCAAAAACGATGGCTCCGCAATAACTGAGGAAGAATGACTTCTTTCTGTGCTCCCCAGCATCAGCCAGACTAATGGCATTGATGTAGTGGTTAAAACGATTTTTGTATGATTCCCACTTTTCTTCATCAGGCTTGAACGGTGGGAAGGCTGGGTTGGAGTTCATGTTGAGAACTTCTGCAGGTTACACTGCTGTGAGATCTCTCTGGGACGACAAATGGCCCTTCGTGCTCTTGTCAGGCTAGTGACTTCAGCTCTTGAGAGGTTACACAGAATCTCTCTGTTCTCTCTGGGTTACACTATGGCTCAGGCTGCAACGGTCGTTGGCAGCGTTATTTGAATTTCACGCTCCTGGAGAGCGTAGGCGGTAGTGGCTGACCGCAGCTGACAGTGATTTGAATCTCGCGCCCTGTGCTGGCGTCAGAGACTCCCGGAATGGCAGCACCGCGCTGTATTCCGACTCGAATTCAAACGACAGCCATTTGAATTCCGCGCTCTTTTTGAGCTGAGCGGCTGCGGCTCGCAGCGCTTCACTTTCCCTGTAGCTTGCTAACTGAGCGGCTACAGACGCTCTTCCTTTCGCTTTTGCTGACCGAGCTCTCCGGCGGCGCGGCTGCGGCTCAGCAATTGAGTGATTTCAGCTGTTGCGGATTGCCTCTGGTAGCCATCCCATCCTCGTCGCCAGTGTTGTAGATTGAGCAATGAGAGGCTAGACCAGGGCATGGATGCAACAAGACTTTATTAAAGTAATAAAGGACTGAACGTGTTAGCCCTGCCTGGAGCAGGCCCACAGCGAACAGCGGCTGGCCGAACCCTGCAGCTGGCTTTTATAGCCGGCTGTCGAGGGAGGCCAGCCAATGAGGGGCAGCAAACGCCCCCGCAGCATGAACGGACCTGGGTGGGGACTTTGGCAAGTTCCAGGGACATAACAACAACTCTCTACTCTTGCAGACTTAGGGATGACAAACAATTTCACAGATGAGACCAGAGTACAAGAGCTTTCTGGGAATTTACTAATTTCTATCAGAAGTTCATCCCTAATTTGGAAGACCACATATAGCCACCCACTGAACTTTTAAAGAAAGGATGAAAATTCACATGTTCTACTCAGGAGCAAGCAGCATTTCAGGAGTTTAAGCATTGTTTCTCTTCACAGGCATTTCTCAAGCACCCCAGACCTGCCCACCAATTTGTGGTACCAACCAATCAGTGGTGGAATTCAAAAATTTTTACTACCGGTTCTGTGGGCGAGGCTTGGTGGGCGTGGCAGGGGAAGGATACTGTAAAATCTCCAGTCAGAGGTGGCATTTCTCGGTTCCCCGAACTACTCAAAATTTCCGCTACCGGTTCTCCAGAACTGGTCAGAACCTGCTGAATACCACCTCTGCAGCCAATGCATCCAATGTGGCGGTTGGATCATTTTGCCTCCAGACAGTCAATGGGGAAACATTAGATTTCTCTCCATATGTATTTTATTCTAGGTTGCTTCATCCAGCCAAAGGAAATCATGGCATTTTCATAAAGAGTTATTTATTGTAAAGTTGGCTTTGCAACGATGGAGGCACCATTTAGGAGGGACATCCCAGCTGTTCCAGGATCAAACTGCTCACAGAAACTCTGAAGAAAGCACAGACTCTCTTGCCTTGGCGGGTCCGGTGAGCACATTTTTTTCACCCATTTTAATTTTTATATATCTCCTATATATCAAGCTCCCAGAACAAGTTTCCAGACGCCCTATGCCTTCTTTATAGTGCTCTCAATGTCACAATTCTGCAATTAAGCAACAGTTCATCTCTCCATCAAGGTTAGGCCAGTTAGAAAGGCTGGGGGCAGGGAGACAAACTGTTAATTTTGCTTGCTCAAATTAAAGAGCAGCAACAACAAATTGTTTATTCTGGGACTCATGTGCATGACCTACAGGAAGCCCCATAGGATGAGTTATCATCTTTCATGTCTGAAGAAGGATAGCTGCTTCACAATGGTTGTTTATATTTTCCCCTTCCTTAAAGGGAATTATTGTTATGACTGTATCAGGGCAATAAACGGCTGGTTATGGGAAACTGCTTAAAATTCAGCATTAAGTCCTTAGAGACTTTGGATGCCTAAGAATAAGGGCAGATATTGGGGATAATGTTTCATCCGGTCATGGGATGATAGGTAAAATCAGTCCGTAAAAAGCCAGCTGCTTGCAGCAAACCAAATTTGCCTTTGTGACTTTGGGACACATTATTAATAGATTTCACTACTGATCTCCACTTGGTATAGAGGTATGCCAGCATGTTTTTATTGTAGTGTTTTAATTGTTGTATCTTTATTTATACAAGATTTTTTTTTTTGTTTTAACTTTGAAAGCCACTCAAAAATCTTGCAAGTAAAATGGGTGGCTATATACATTTAAGGAAATAAATGAATTCTTGCACTGATGGATTTGTTTACAATTTGTTTACAAAGATGATCCATTTCATTGGCTGCAAGGGCCTCAGCTCAGGAAATAGCACAGCTTTTTTAGACCACGTTTTCAGGTATGCAGGCCTACACAAACATGTAATCTCAAATTGCAGGTCTCAGTTTACCTCCAAGTTTTAGAACGACCTCTCTCCGTTATGAGACATTAACAGTCATTTGTCATCTTCTCACCATCTGGAATCATGTGCAGAAGCTGAGTGATTGAACCAAATATTATAAGAGTGTGTAAGAGGGAGATGCTATGTCTCTTAGCAGCAACACAATTAAATTTAGCTTGCATCACTTGTAGAATTTGCCCACAAAACTCAATATATTCCTACATCAGCATGTCTCCTTTTCATGCAAATTATGGCTTCTATGACTGTTACGTTGCCCTCCAGAGCTCTTGCATCTGCGGACTCGAACATCCTGCAAGAGCGGCAAGCTGCCCATTATTTTTTACAGGAACAACTAGATCTGGCAAAACCCGCATACAAGCTGTAGGCACCCACAGACAAGAGGGAGCCAAAATTGCTGAAGAGGATTTGATGTGGCTTTCGACAAAAATGCTGCCTTCTGCCTAACCTTGCTGCAAGTTGGTCTCAAATTTGATTGGCCCTTTTCCAGTAGTTCAGCAAATAAGGTTGATTTCTCAACATGGCTTCAGAGGGGTCTATGATGACTCACGGTGGCCAGCTGGGCGTGGCTGAGTGGACACAGATGGATCAGGGCTAGGTGGGCGGGGCTAGGTAGGCATGGCTGGGTCTGCGCAGTCAGCTTAGCATGGCTCACTCTGCACGGCTGACTCAGCATGGCCAGGTGGCCATAACTGGGTGCCTGCAGCTGGCTTGGCCCCATTGGCTCAACACAGCTGGGTCGGCGCAGAACAAGTTACACTGGCTAATTCAACATGGGGCAACTTGGTGCCCCTCAAGCTTCTCGCCTCCCCAAACTGCCGGCAGTCAAGTGCATGCGTACACACAAACACACACACACACACACCATTTCAAGCTTGGGGACTTTTATCCACAGAGGAGGAGAGGTCCTTCTCCACAAGCCAGGCATGAGTGGAAGCTTGCCAACCCAGATGTGAATAAAAGTCTCCAAACTTGGAATGGCTTGGTGTATGTGTGTAAACGTCAAAAGAGATAGTTCTCCCAATCCCAGACATCAGAGCATTGGCATTTCACTATCCGGTGCCGACCTCCCCCCGCCCCCTCAAGCAAAGCAGGAGTTGGAGAGCAACACTCCTGTGCATGGAAGCATGGAGGGAAAAGGTTGCAGCTTCCTCTGAGTCCAACATCTGCCTTGACATATCTCTGGAAAGAAGGGCGGGCTGGCAATGGAGTTGCATGGGGAGTGGGGAGGCTGGCCGGGGAAAGCAGGAGGCGGAGGGCAATGCTGCTGTGCCTGAAGGTGTGGAGTCAAACTTCTGCCTTGACAGTTCTCTGGAGCAGGCTGAGGAATTCTGGGAGTTGAAGTCCACAAGTCTTAAAGTTGCCAAGGTTGGAGACCCCTGCTCTGGAGAGCAAGAAGAGGAGGCAGGGGAGCAGTTTCCCCCGCCACTCCCTCCATCTCTCCAGAGATCTTTGTAATTCAACCAAGTAAGAAAGGAAGGAAGGAAGGAAGGAAGGAAGGAAGGAAGGAAGGAAGGAAGGAAGGAAGGAAGAATAAATCATTAATATATTATAAATGAGTGCCTGAAGACTGTACAATGCTCTAGTGCAGATCAGCAATGACACGTTCAATAGCTCCCCTATAAAATCTCTACATTATGTTTTTGCTAACTCCGTAGTTTAAAAATAATGTTCATAGCCAATGACTTTGTAATAAATGCTTTGCTGTTAGATTGGCCGATATAAAATGGATGATTGCTCTGAGAATTAACCACAAGTAAACCAGTGCCAGAATTGACAGTAACGTTTATGACAATTATATATAAAGCAGATCAATGTGTGAACTCTATTATACATTCTGCTTCCATGACCTGCAGCAGGCATACTTCTGTTTTTGGCATGTACCTACTCTTGCTTTTTCTAAACAGTCAATTATGCAAGGATTTGTTAATATCTAATGAAACATTAGCTAAAGAATGAGGAAAAATAGGGAGAAAGTCCACTGAATAACAAACATCAATCTTAGAATTAAGTCAAGAGGTTCTGAAGTGTTCAAACAATTGTAAATGGAATAATTCATTAGATATGGGAACCTGTTTATTTCTTTAAAAATATTTGCTTATTCTTAACAAACGAATGGATTTAGAAATCCAAGATTTCACATATTACTTCTTAGAGATCATTATTTTTTCCATATTTGAGTTATATAGTAGTAATTAGTGGCATTAGAATATCATAATCTCAATATATGGAACATTATGTGAGCCACAAATATTTTAATTTTATTTTTATTTTTTAGAATATCAATATAGAGTTACTTTTTAAATGTACCATCAAAATGGCTCCACATTAAGGAAAATTACCAAATTAAAACTTGGAACATTGATCTACTATGCATTTGATCAAATCTTTCAGCTCAGATTGATTTGCTCTTTTCAAATTTGTTTCTATGTGGAATTCTTTAGTACTAATGAAGGGGACTATAAACAGCTCAGGGTTGAAATGAGGGGTTCTTGGTTCTCTCTGAGCTTGGTTATTTTCTTGTAGATGTTTCATTACCCAATTACCTAGGACTAGAATTGATGATATTACCTAGTTTAAGTAATAAAATGTCTGGAAGAAAACAACCAAGTTCAGACAGTACCAAGAACCCTTAATTATTTAGTTATCTGATAGCAGTACAGCAAAGAAAAATAATTTATCTATAACTCAAATAATCCCAGGGGAAAACAATCAAAAAAATAACAAACCACTCATTTTTGCATCCATGTGGCACATTATTCAATTCTCAGACCTTTTTGCTATTTTTGTATTTAAATATATTATTACATCATAATAATCATATTTAAATATATTATTAACTTGCTTTCAAAAACATTTTTCTTAATCTTGAATATGTATGCCATGTTTTCCCCAAAATAAGACCCAACCAGAAAATAAGCTCTAACACGATTTTTCAGGAAACCAGTAATATAAGCCTTACTCTGAAAATAAGCCCCAGTTAAGTGTCAGCCAGACAAACACATTTAGTGCCATATTTCCCCGAAAATAAGACCTAACCAGAAAATAAACCCTAATATGTCTTTTGGAGCAAAAAATAATATAAGACCTATATTCAGGAAAACACAGGAAGTTATTTGTTGATTAGCATTTTGAACCCACAAAATAATAACTTGGAGGTATTTGGAATCTTTTGGATGTTCCATGCTAAAGCCATTTCTCCTTACTAGGTTACTACAGATAGTCCTCAACTTAGATCACAGTTACTCAGCTACTCAGACCACAACTGTGCCCAAAGGTTGTTAAGTGAGAAATCTGTTAAGTGAGTTTTGCCCCATTTTAAGATTTTTCTTGTTAAGTGAATCACTACAGTTGTTAACTTAATAATATGGGTTGTTAAGTAAATCTGGTTTCCCCATTAATTGCTTATCAGAAGGTTGCAAAAGGTGATCACGTGACTCCTGAACACCGTAACTGTCATAAATATGAGTCAGTTGTCAAGCATCCAAATGTAACTCACGTGACCATGGGTATGCTACAATGGTTGCAAATGTGAAAAATGGTCCCAAGTCATTTTTTTTAGTGATGTTGTAACTTTGAACTGTTACCAAAGGAACTGTTGTAAGTTGAGGACTACCTGAACAGGGGTGGGCAACCTGTGGGATACAATGCTTCAGAATATCTTATGTTTCTCCAAAGTTGGCAGGGCAAAATCTTTGCTTCCCAAATTATCAACTTCCTTCCAGAGACTAAATAATTTTTAATCCAATTATATATTATCCACGGTTCTCTCACAAAATAACAACCACATTTTAATTCCATTCAGTTAGTTGTTCTTTCTTGAGTATTTAAAATATTACTACATGTTTGTTTCATAGGATTTTGATTTAGTATAATTATTATCTAGTCCTAGAGTCCTTAGTATTTATTTTTAGATGTAATTCAAGCATATATGTCTTGGAACAGAATTGTTGCTTACTATTTCACTTTATTTCATTATCTTATCTACGTTCATAATAGGGTTATAGAAATTTCAAAAATGCCTCAACAAAAATGCTCCAATCTTTGACCAAATGCATCACCTATTTTTAGTAATTACTAAAGGTTATGTAATTCTATTCATTAAAAAAGCACCAGCATTATTTTCATATTTCTAAACAGAGCACACATATAGATATTTCTCACAGCAAGTTTAAGAAAGCAGCCTACTCATCAGTTCATATATTTTTTTAAAAAAAAATTCTCTACAGGCTTCTTCACATTACAATGGCAATTGGGACAAGAATGTCTATTGCTAACAATGTTGTCATAAACCATGATGTCACATGAAAGCATTGCTTAGCAATAGCAGTCCCAGTTGTCATTGTAACCCCAGGACCACGTGGGTTGTTAAGCAAGGCCCTCATGTATGAGGAGTAATTTGGGATGAGGTGGAGTCCCAGGCAAATAGGCAGAACTATGGATAGGTGTCATAGATGGGCATTGTGATGGGCACTATGGCGGTTGCTAGGGCCAGACACAGAGGATGAGATGGACTGGCAATAAAGCAGCAGGAGTGGCTTGCATCTTCCTGCCAACTTTCCCATGGATGTTTCTTGTGGGAAGAAATCAGAGCAAGTCACAGATAGCAACTATGGGACCACAGAACAATGGAGCCATCATAATTGTAAGCTGGTGCCCAAGTGCCTGAGTCATGATAACATGACCATGGGAACACTGCAATGGCTGCAACTTCACAGGCCAGTCCTAAGTTATTCAGTGCCATCTTAATTCTGAACAGTCATTTAATGAATCATCATAACCCAAGGACTGTCTGCATCTTAGCAGTCTCTGAGATAAACCAAACTAAAACCAAGTTATAAAACGTTCCATTCCCCTTCAATGAATTCTATTAAAAGAAACTCTGGGGAATCTTGCTTTCTCTTGTTGTTTTGGCCTGCCAAGACAGAACTTCATAGTGTAGAGCAGAAGTGTCAAACTCGCAGTCTGTGGGCCAGGTGCATCATGCGCTGGCCCCGCCCCCACCCAGTTCAGCGAAGGGGAAAAAAAGTCCCGATACGTCATGTGAAGATGCCGTGATGCCGTGAGTTTGACACCTCTGCTATAGAGACTTCAGATGCAACCTCACCATTTTCCTAGTCCCTTTTCTGATGTGATTAATTTCATTTGCTAAAACCTAAAGGATTGAGGAAAAAGCCTTTTTTAAAAAAAAAATCCACTATATTATAGGAATTGCCTAGTAATTTGAGCAAAGGGCAGAAGAGAGAAGTAAATTAACGGTTTGTTCCCATGATTCTGGCCTTAGATTTTTCTGCACACACAAAAGGAAGATTGAGGCTAATGGAAAAGGTGGTGTATATCACAGGGAGATGGCCTTGAAAGAAAAAGGCAAGAGCCAGGATATAGACAACATTTGTTATGTCCTAGAAAGTCCTCAATTAGCAGCCTTCATTAGGACTGCAATTTTCTTTGCTAAGCAGTGTAGTTGTTAGGCAAAAGAGCATGTGATCCCACTGCTTAGTGACAGCCATTTTGGTAGTCTTGGCTGCCATTGTTATGCCAGAACCAAACTGTTATTAGGTGAGGACTTCACACTTCTTTTGCCCAGCTGTGCTCACCTATGCTTCAACTCACCCCACCTACCTATCTCTCCTATCTCTGCCATTTTGGCTGTCCTGCATTCAATTGCCCCTGTGCCTTCCATCGTTGTTGCCCTCAGTCTGCCTTGCATCCCCGTACTTTGCCAACCTGCTATACCCTGCTGCCCCTGGTGATTTTTGCCCACTTCTTCCTCCTGAGGGGGTGACAGGTTGGGTGCAGCAGGAGTGGTACATAGAAGAGAGGTGGGGAGAAGGGCAGCAAAGAGCTGGGCAGTAGGTACAGTGGAGTGCAGGGCAGCCAAGAGGGCAGAGATTGAGAGGAGGTGGGAGGTAGGTGGGGAGGATTAAATCAACCCTTCAGACATAAATGTGGGAAGGTTGCCAAGTGCTCAAATTATAATCATGTAACTGCAGGGGCACTGCAAGGGCTATAACTTAGAGAGGCTCCTCCCTGATTCATGGGATATAAGAGATAAGAAAATAACTTATAATCAGGCTTGCAAGATTTCATCCTTAATGAAGTATAGTTCATTATACTTCATTAGAGTGCGTTTCTAGGTTTTGTTTAGCCAGAAGGGCTGGCATCACTCCTTTTTTACAAGTGAAATCATATAATTGACAATTGCATATGCCAAATTGTAGAGTCAACATCTTTCAGGTCTTAAGGCTGCAAAAAAGTTACAGCAACATCACATATATACATACAGGCTTCAATTGCTGTCAGGTACAAAGGTTCAGAAGAATATGTTAAGCTGCAGCACAGAAAATGCCTTCAAGCTTATACACAAGAATCTAATCAGCTAATGGCCAGCATTAAATTGGCATGATATAAGGGTCGAAGGAATTCAAGGCAACTTGGACTTGGATCACTTGTGGCAACATAAGGACTCTAAACTTATGACATGTTTAACTCTGTCCCCAGTTCCACTTGCTCTTCTTCTACAATGACATGCCATAACTGCCATCTTGAAGGGTTTTTTTTTAACCTCCCTATGGATGCTGCTGGATAGCTTATTGATCTGAACAGGACTTTACACTAATTAAATTTATATTAATGTAAAAGAAGATTAAAAGGCAACTGTGTGCAACATAACTAGCCATTTTTCTATGTACAGTACCTGATAATATGATTCACAATGTTTAAGCTATTGGCCATTTGATGGCTTCAGCTTTAACAAGTTGCATTTGATTCATTAAAGCAGTTCTGTCTTTTTTTAAGTCTCATGCAAGCCTAAAAATGGATGCGCTTTTGAAAGAATGCCATGCTTGAATTTTTGCTCTGCCCTAAATACAGAGATACATTTTTTTTCCAATTCTAGTTAATAGACAAAAAAAAAAGCCTCTTTGGAAATCGCAGCATTCTTCAGCATTAAATTGTGCTAATGTAGAAGAGGAAACAGGATTGCCATGTGCCAGTTCCATAAGGCTGGGTGACCTAATCTTACATGCATTGTATTCCATGTGTTCTAATATGATGCAAATATGGTACTTTGATCAATTCATCATGGAAACATTTATTGGATGCAGAGAGCAGGGTTGCCCATTGAACCTCCACTGATTTTGAATGCTAGTTTATAGACCTACACCAATATCTAGATGAAGACTATTCTTTGCATCCAAGAGGACTATTGTTAGGAATGTAAGTCACCTAACAGGTATTTGGGTCAGCAATATATAAACCAGGATAGACATTTTAGTACTATGTCTTTAAGAGATTGCAAAAACTGCAGTTGGGTGTGGTTTTGCAAATGGCCATAAGATGGAGCCAGAAACTTGGGTTGTTTTAGTTTTAGTCTCAGAAGAAGTCTCAGTGAGTCTGTTTCCTTCTGTTGGAGAGTTCTGCCGTTCATCCTAATTGACTGATATTCTTGGATTTGATGTAAGTCTGATACTGAACTGTTTTTGACACTGGACTTTGTTATTGGATTATCCCTGGACTGAAAACTGACTGGTTTAACCTGTGAATGACTTTGGACTGCCTATTTTGAACTTTGCTTAAACGTTTCTGGAAGTAAAAACCTACATTTACTGTACAGTGTATATGTGTGCTGTTTATGTATTATTCAAACACTACTTTCAATATGTCTCCCTGTATGCGCTCATTCTCCTAACAGGGAATTACCTCAACACTGGTCATGGGCCCAGGCCATACCAAGCTCAGATAACTGAGAATTAGTGTGAATACACAATACTGTATACAGACAGCTGTTTACTGTTTAATTGTGGGTTACTATCCTGGAAAAGATGGCACAAGTCACTTCAACAAGTCTATCACTAATAACCTGGTTGGATGGAACAAACCATGTTTCCTGGTCTATGAAGGGCAGTCTACTTCTGCGTAGAGAAGATTTATGGAATGTAGTTCAAGACCCACTGGATGTAAATGCTTGGGATCCAGCTAAGGAGGATGATGCCAAGAAGCTTGCTGACTTTAAACAGAACAACGAACAAGCTCTTTGTATAATTGGACTAACACTGATTGACCAGCAGCTAGTCCATATTCGTGGAGAAGAGTCTGCTGCTAGGTGTTGGGAAAATTTGAAGAGGATTTATGTTCATGACAGTGTAGGTGCACACATACATCTTAAACGTAAACTGTTTAGAGCATGTCTTCTGAAAGGTGGAGCTATGTTAGCTCATTTGAACTTCATGAAAAGAACTTTTCAAGAGCTACATGAAAAGGAACTGATATTTTCAGAGCTGCATCAAGTTTATATCATTCTTTCCTCACTGGATACAAGTTATGATGATTATGTATCTTCACTGGAAGTCCTGCCCAGAGACAAACTGACATTGACTGACATAACTGGAAGGTTGTTAGAAGAAGCAAGGAGACAGCTGGATAGGGACCAACTGAGGAAGGAACAGCCACAAGAAGAGAATTTGTCTTCAACTGCCTATGCTGTTAGGAAATGTTTTTCTTGTGGGGCTAGGGGACATATAGCTAGATTCTGTAAGAAGGGAAAACAACAGAATACTGGTAATGACCAGAAGGCCAAGAAGAATGTTAGTTTAGCTATGTCTAGCAATTCAACTGTAAACCATGATTTGTGGGTTGTTGATAGTGGAGCATCGCAATGCATTACTAAAGATAGAAACAGGTTTGTAAAGATGTCCACGAGTAAGCAACATGTATCATTGGCAAATGGATGGAAGATGAACGCATCAGGTGAAGGTACTGCATATTGTTCTTTTATAAACGAACATTTAACTATGTTATATGTACCTAAACTGAAATTTAATTTATTATCAGTAAGGGCTTTAGTTAATATGGGTTATGTAGTAACCTTTAGGGGAGATAACCGTACAATAGAGAAAGAGGGTAAAAGTGTTACTGCTAATTTAGAGAATGATTTATATGTGATGCATGATGACCACTTGCAGACGGCTATCTCAGTTTATAACAATGTTAGGCCACATGATGAATGTATACATTTACTACATAAACATTTGGGGCACATTAATTTCAAAATGCTCAAACAAACTGTCAACTTGTCAGAGGGAGTAAAATTGAAACCCTGTAGCAAGTATTTAAACTGTAATGCTTGTAGCCAGGAGAAAAGTAAGGTTACTCCTGCAAACAGACTTAATGGGTTTAAGACCAAAGAACCTTTAGAGGTTGTGTTTGCTGACATAATTGATCCTAAGAAACCAAGTTTAGGAGGTACCTGCTATATTTTGAGTATTATGGACCATTACTCACGATATGGTTTCTGCTATCTTATGAAAAACAAAACAGAAACATTCCAACATTTCTTTAACTGGCTAAGGTTTGCTGAGAGAAAAATGAGGAGTAAAGTAATTACTTTAGTTACTGATAATGGGAATGAGTTTGTTAAGAAAAGATTCCAAACTATGTTGAAATTGGCTGATGTTGAGCATAAACATTCTGCACCTTACAGACCACAACATAACTCATTTGTAGAACGAACAGGGCAAACATTACAAGCCATGGCTCGCACTATGTTATCTGATTCAGGTTTGCCTGAAACACTGTGGAGTGAGGCCATAATGTGTAGTAACCATGTTTTAAACAATGTAGTTAACACAACAACTGGAGAATTGCCATTCACTCGTTGGCATGGCAGAAAGCCAAATTTAAGTTATTTACACACATTTGGAGCTCCAGCATGGGTGCATATTCCCTCACAAGTAAGACTGAAAGGGCAACATAGAGCTAAGAAGTTATTTTTTGTAGGTTATGAAGCCAACCATAGATCGTTTAGATTCTGGGATCAAGGCACAGCTCATGTTTATTGTAGTGCTAATGCAAAATTTCTTGAGCATGTTGGGTGGGATAAACTGGAACAGGAATCCAGCAATGATATTATTATTGACACCCAAATAGTCCCTAAAGATAAAATCAGTAAACCACAAATAGCCATTAAAGAGGAAGCACAGGATGAAGTAGTAGAACAGGCACAGGAGGAGGTAGAAGAACAGGAGCAGGTGGCACAGGAAAGTCCACCAATAAGCCCTGTATTACCAAGACGTTCAACCCGAGTAACACAACCGCCTGATAGATATCAGGCTAGTGTTGTATGCCAAGTGAACAGAGTTCCAAGTGACTATAGTGAACTAAAACTGTATCCTGCTAAGGATCAGGCTGCTTGGCAGAAAGCAATGGATAAGGAACTGGAATCATTAAAAAAGTTGGAGGTATATGAAAATGTTAAGTTACCACCAGGTAAACATGCCATAGGATGTAAATGGATATATAAGCTTAAGACAGGTGTAGATGGGACTGTTACCCATAAAGCCAGGTTAGTAGCACAAGGGTTCAATCAGACAGCAAATGACTATGATGAGGTGTTTGCACCTAGTCTGAAGGCTACTACATTAAGGGCAGCATTAGTGTGGGCAGCTAAGGAGAAATACATTGTAAATCATTTGGATGTAGAGACGGCATATCTGCATGCACTGTTGCAACACACTATATATTTAAAGAAACCTTTAGGTCTCAAAAATGATAATACTGATAATAATGATTGCTGGAGATTGAAAAAGAGTCTTTATGGTTTAAAGCAATCAGGATATGAGTGGAACCAAGGTATAATTAAAGAATTAACTAAGATAGGTTTTGTAGCTGGCATGGGTGATCCATGTTTGTTCAAAGGGGAGAGTAATGGTGTAATTTCAATATTGTTATTATTTACTGATGACATAGCATTAATCACTAAAACTGAACAAGAAGCTACTGAAATAATCACACTGTTAGAGAAAAAATTAAGATAAAACAGTTAGGAGAAATCAAACAATATATTGATTTAAAGATAGAACTAGGGGAGGATACAAGATCTCACAGGCAGATAAAATTAACCAATTACTAAAAAGTTTTAAAATGGAACTTTGTAAGCCAGCTAAAACATCAATGAGCCAGGAGTTTAGCCATAGTGATGTTCAAAGTCCTATTTTTGATAAGAACATTTATCAGTCCTTGATTGATAGGTTATCTTATCTCAGTAATTGGTCAAGACCAGATATTGCTTACAGTATTAATCAATTAGCAAGATTTAACGTTGAGTTGACTGAAAGGCACTACCAAGCTGCTAAACATGTGTTAAGATATCTGAAACAAACAATGCATTATGCATCGTATTTGGAGCCAAAAGATGAACTGAGTTTAACTGCATATGCTGATGCAAGTTTTGCTACAGACATAAATACATGAAAATCTACATCGGGCACTGTAGTATTATTGGGAAAAGCATTAATTGGATGGAGGCCTATTAGACAGAAACATCTAAGTTTGTCAACAATGGAGGCTGAATTCTCATGTTTGTCTTTACTATGTACAGATTTAGTTTTGTATAAGCAACTATTGATTGATACAGGAATTAATGTAGCAGATTCTATTGTTATTTATGAAGATAACCAACTATATTATAAGAATTTGCTTATAAATGAAACCTGATACCATGTAATTGCTTGGCATCTTTTACCATTCTATATATGCTCAGGAGCATATTTTTAACAAGCATTCCTGCTGGACACAAATCTCCAACAGAAAGAAACCTAGAAATTCTCATTTAAGATAGTGACATTGTTAAGTCTCTTCTTTTCCTTCCTATACATGTCTGTAGCCTTATTAGAACACCATGCCACTAGTTCTACTAGTCAGTTACTTCTAATTTTTTTTTTTAGTTTCTTTAATGAAGGCTGGGAACCTAAGCCAAACAGGCAGAAATGACCCATACAGACAATTTCCAGAAAATTGGGTCATATGATAACCCTGAGTGTCAAATCTGCAGATCTTAACCAACTATCTGTAAAATGTCAAAATAAAATCACAATTCAGGTATTATCCCTAAGTTAAATTATAATGTATTAATCTATTAAAAAATAAATAAAAGCAATCTTCACTCACGTCAGGTCTTTTAACTTCTTCAGTCACCGAGTTCAAGACGTTCCATCCATCAAAAGACCAGAGACCTTGATAAAATGCAATTCCAATAGCTCCAGCCTCCATATTGGTGTTTTGGAAAGCATCTTGGAAACTGTGGGTTTGCCCCTGAGCAAGCAGCACTAGTCCTCCCACTGCGATGACCAACAGCGCCAAGAGCTTGGCAGCCGTAAATATGTTCATCATGGACATTGCTAACCTGACACTGAGGCAGTTGACCAATGTCAAGAAGAGGATGCAGCTTATAGCAATGCATTTGATCATGACCTGAGGAGGGGAACAGCCAGAATAAAATGGCACCAGAGCATACTCTGCAAAGCTCAGTGAGACAGCTGCCACACCGGCAGGCCTTACTACAATGATTGAGCTGAATGCAAAAAGGAAAGCTGGAAGGGACCCAAAAGTCCTCAGGATGTAAATGTAGTCACCCCCAGATTCTTTGATTAAAATTCCCAACTCAGCATAGGACAGAGCTCCAAAGATGACCACCAAACCACAGGCTGCCCAAATAATGAGACTACCTCCAGGGCTCCCTATGTTATGCAGTACCCACTCTGGTGACATAAAAATACCTGATCCAATCATAGTTCCAGCTACGAGTGAGATAGCGCTGGTTAAGCCAATTTCTCGCTTCAAGGTCAAGTTCTCTGACATCTCACTCGGCTGAGCAGCTGAGTTTGGGAGGTTGCTTCTGCTCTTCCCTATGATAGGACTTGCCATGCCTGTTTCTTCAGCAGACTGGAGCAGGGCTGTCCATTGCGAGGAATAAATTAGAATCCACACTTTGAGTTAAGTTAATGATTGCAGGCACTAAGTGTCTTCCCGCATTTGGCTAATATACGTGAAGTCCTCAAAGCCCTACCTTGTATGAAACATTAAGGTTATTTTTTACTCGTGAGAAGCAATTTAGGATAGGAAACACAATAGTGAATTGTTTGAGCTCTGGTAACTGATCCTCTTGATTTTCTAGACGAGCAGAGAATCTTCCTGCACTGGAGAGCCTTTTTTGTATCAGTTTGCATCAAGGTAAGTAGTTGTTGTACTTAGTCCCTTCTGAAGATAAAAGAAAAGCAATTGGGAATATTTTACACCCACCTTCTTACAGAGAAGTCAATGGGCTGGGAAAACATTGAAGAGGAGTTACTTGACCAGCCTACTAATTCGTATGGAGTTGGTTTCAGACTCAAAGAGATCCAGTCATGAATATGCCTAACTTAAAACTCTGCTTAATATGCCATCTCATGGAACTCATTGAGCTGCCCTGGTTTGTCTCTGTCTTCTACTACTACTACTACTACTAATACTACTACTACTACTACTTCTACTACTACTACTACTGCTACTACTACTACTTTACTGAACAGAAGAAGGTATGGTGAACATTTTCAGTTTCATTGCTGGAGTCCTGGCCGCAACTGAACATGTCATTTTAATATTCCATAGTTTTCAGAGGCAACAGAACCACATACCCTCGTGGGGTGGCATGCTTTTTTATGGTACAAAGGAACTAAAACACAGGGGTATTTTAGAAGACATCATGTACGGGAGTCTCTGTGGTTAAACTGGGAGAAGGTTAAAAGACAATGTTATTTGAAAATTCCAGTCTGGCTATCGACTATTGAAGCATTTTCTTATCCTATAATATACAAAAAGGAACAAACAGTTAGATATGCTGAAATACTGAATGAAAAGGGTGAACTTAAATCTATGGAAAAAAACTAGAGGAACAAGGTATGAAGATGAATTGGTTTTCATATGCGCAAATACATTCAAGGTATGATAAAGATTCTAAAACAGAAGGTTTCTATGATAAATTGACTGACTTAGATAAGATTTTGACAGGTACTGATGAAAAGGTGATTAAAAAATTGTATGGCTGTTGATTAGAAATTAAACTAGAAGAAGAACAAGTTAAAGAAACTATTATTGCTTGGGGGAAGAATTTTGGATATGGGATTGATTTAGAGAAATGGCAATTGTGGTCTCAAAATTATAAAATGACAATGTCAACAGCATATAAAGAAAATTTGTATAAGATGTTTTACAGGTGGCATTTTTCCCCCAACAGGAATAGCAAGAATGTTCAAGAATAAATCTGAAAAATGTTGGAAATGTCATCAGACACCTGGCTCATATTACCATACGTGGTGGACTTGTGCGGATGCCAAAAAATACTGGACTAAAATGCACATGTGGTTGGAGAAAATGATGAAAAAACATATAGACTTGAAACCAGAGATATTTTTATTGGGAATTTTACCTGAAATATGTAACAAAGACTTGAAATACCTGATTGTAAATGTATTAACAGTGGCTAGGATTATATTTGCTAAAAATTGGAAAAATGAGAAGATACCATCACAGGAGGAAATCATTAAGAAAATATTGGAATGTGCTGAAATGAGTAGATTGACATTTGAAATTAGAGAACAAGATGATGAACAATTTTATAAAATTTGGGATCTTTTCTATCAATGGTTAGATAACAAAGTACAGTAATGAAATATATAGATTTCTAGAAAATAATAAATATATAAAGATGTACTTTTTTTTCTTATTATAACTACAAAATGATTTTAGGATAGATTTGGGATGATAATATGAACTGTTATGCAATAAATTAAGTAAATTATGGTTATCTTGTAAAATATGAATGAATAAGAATATAGTCAAATGATTGATTAATAATGATACTAATGTATTTAGTTTTCGATTGATAATATGAGATTATATGTAATGTAATTATAATTGAAGAGTACGAAATGGAAGCACAAAACAATCTGTAAACCAACCGGCACACTGTATGTATATATATATGGAAGATGGCTTGTTGTTTTTATGTTTTGTTTGTTTATGTTTGTTTTTAAAAACCAATAAAAAAATTTTTTTTAAAAAAAGAACCACATATCCTCAGCACTGTCTACAACAAAATCAATTGGAAGGGAAAAGCCCCAGTGATACCCCTGAGCCTAAGTTCCTGAAACAGTCTAATTTGCTCCCCCATACACCCAAATGCAAATCAACACTAGTACTCAATCCGAGATATGACCAGACCCCCATAAGAACCAAACCAACTCCTGTATGCTATTGTTATGAATAGTACCAGTGGCTACCAAGTTCCTCTAGGAACATCACATTATTCCCATGGACATCACCACCTTATGGAGCCCCCCAAAGTGTGTTTGTGGGGTTTATTAATCATATAATCATCCTTAAGAAAACAAATACCTATTCCCACCCACCCCACAACACAGGCACACAGAAGAAGCTGCGCCATTGCACAATTCTCAAACTGTGTCAAAGCAGTCCATCCTACTTTGGTGTCAGTGCAATAGAACAAAACCTGGCAAAATCAGGTTGTGCAGTCTTTGGGATCATTTGACTATCAATATTCCAGCTAAGGTAAAGCCACTGGTGACTTCCATGGAGAGAAATTGCTGAGTAGAAAAGTGTTGTTTTTTGGAAGGTTCCTCACAATATTCAGCCAGATCATCTACAAAATATCCACTTTAGTTTTAACAGCAAGACATCAATATAATCTGGCTGTGTCTGAGTTGCACCACATTGTGCCACCACATTGCAGATAATAGCATAGTGCTTCAGGCTGCGGTGGATAACAATGTGTATTTCAAGGGTGTCTTATGCAGAGGATTCCAGTTCTTGTGGTGGCACCTTATTTTTGAGATTCCGACTCATACTATGGCTAGAAAAGGTCTTCCTATGGCACACCCATTGGTTAATGAATGGGGTGTTAGCTGGTTCTGTTGTCCAGGAAAAAAAGCCTAAGCAAACAACTTCAGTTGAGAAAAATGGCAGCTTAGATGCCTCCAATGTTCTTGGCGATGATAGGAAAGCTTCTTTTGCTCTCTGCACAGCAAGGAGGCCCCGTTTCTTCCTTTGGATTTAAAGAGGAAACCAGAAATTGACTCGGGTGATCCCTGGATTGTCAGTTCTTGCAAGTAAATTGCAGAAACAGAATTTTGAGATGAGTGTTGGGGCTGTGTGTGTGTGTGTGTTTGCGTGTGTGTATGCGTGCGCAAATGAATACTTCTGTTTAGAAGACTTTATTAGAGACTTTATTTCCGGAGCTATATTTATAGTGTTATAAATGTTAAGTGTTAAGAATTTTTTTAAAATATTTGCCTGAGTTGCAAAAACTTGGAAACAAAAGAGACTCGGAGCATCTAAACAGAATTAAGTTGATTTTTTATTTTTATTTTGGAAGGCTATTTTTTGATGAATCTACATTCTTCAGCTTGGAGCATCAAATTGCTCTGCTTGTTTTTTCTATCTACCTTCCTATCATTGGGTTGGATTCATAAACAAGGACTTCCTCCTTTGAATTAAAGGCTGTTAATAAATCATTTGCCAGCAGTGTATGATATAGACCAGGGGTGTCAAACTCAAGGCTCGGGCGGGGTAGATCCAGCCTGTGGGGTGCTTAGATCCGGCCCTTGGGGCTGTCTTGGAAAGAGTGAAGGATCGGCCCATGGTGCCTTTGCCAGTGAAAACAGGCTCTCAATCTCTGTTTTTGGCTGGGACAGCCTTCTGCAACCCTCTGCCAGTGAAAATGGAGCTTGGGAGGGCCACATGTAGGCCTTTTCACTGGCAGAGGGTTGCAGGAGGTCGTCCCAGCCAAAAACAGAGATTGGGAGCCTATTTTCACTGGCAGAGCACTTGGGCTACACAGGCGCCCCTGACATAAGTGACATCAAGCTAGCCACGCCCACCCCGGCCCCCTAAATTCAAACACAACCCTGATGCGGCCCTCAATGAAATCGAGTTTGACACCCCTGATATAGATATGGCTCCACATAGGGGTACGAAGATCAGGGTTTAAAATGAGCAGCAGCTTCCACTGTCCCTTAGGTGATTATTTGACTTCTTCAGTACAACATTAGCACAATCTTTAGAAGTTTAGTTTAAGACTTTGAAAAACTTTTTTAAAAAAGACTGGATAAGATTTCAGTGGAAATTAAACCATTTAATGACAAGATGGAACTTTTGGAGGAAAAAAAATCAGAAATTAAGGATCTGAAGAGAGGACTGGACAATTTGGCAGGGCAAATTTGGCTTTGGCGGAACTCTGAGAGAAGAAACTCTGAGGTTTAAGGTTATTCTAAACAGAACCCTTTTGAAAATATATGAAAAATATTTATTGAGGTGTTAGATGAGTTATTGAACTGGGAAGAGGAACAGATGGTGGGACAGTTGGACAAGGTCTTATCGCATAAATTCACATCAGACTTTAGTGAGAATTTCTTCATGGAATCAACAATATATGCATTCCCAAAGGCTCAAATGATAGTTAACGGTAAATTGATTAACCCATATGATATTCAGAAGAGGGACAAGACAAGGTTGTCCTCTGTCCCCTTTGTTGTTCATTTTGGCTTGTAAAGCTTTGAGTAGATTTATTAGACAAGATGAGAAGATAATGGGCGTAAAAATAAAAAATAAGACCTTTAAATTGGCAGCTTTTGCTGATGATTTGATTTTGATTTTATAGGATCCCCTGAAAGGGATTGATTCTTTGATGAAGAAACTGAAATGTTTTGTTGTGCCAGCAGGTTTTAAGATAAATAACTCGAATACAAAGATGTTGGTTTAAAATAGGACTCAATCAAATCTTTATTCAGTCATAGACCAGCAAATAAAATACAAAAACCAATTAAGACACAAGAAAAATAGTTATTCTAAAATATCTAAAAAGGGTTAGGGTTAATGCTATGCAGATTATGGAACAGTACTTGTCTGTAGTCAAGGAAATAAAATCAGATTGATGCAACAATAGCATCTTGAGATAAAACAGATTGGACTCCTCAGGATATTTGAAAGGTGTCAAAATGGCTTTCTTTCGAGGATTCGATTTTCCTGCTGGGAGAGCTCCGGCACAAGGATATGGACAACTGCTTGAAAGCTGGATCTTTTTATTTTTCAGGAAGGTGGAGAACAGCGAGAAGTCTGCGTTCCTGGGCTAGCTAGCTTCTTATGGTAAGTCCCTGGTTTTTTATACCCTTTTCTCCCTTTGTAAGTTGATTTTGTGTGAGTGTTTGTATTTGTGCCTAATGTTTCAAATCCTATTTGAGTTTGTCTTTATTTCTGTCGGAGGGCAAACTCCACGGGGTGCGGAAGGCAAACTCCGTGGGGTGGCCAGATTGTATTATCGGCTTTCTGTAATCTCTTTTAGATAGTTTTTCATATTTGTTCTGTGGCAATCTCCTGCCTGTCCCTTTTGTAATTTATATTTTGTGTCTTTTGTCTGTTTGTTTTGCTTATTTGGTATGTTCTGTGTTTTCTAAATCATCTTTTGTTTCCTTTTCCTATTTGTCTAGTTTTCTTAATTACTTAGGCTTTTGTCTATAGGAATTCTTTAATACTTTTTATTTGATTCCTTTTCCTATGTAAGTTTGTTTTCTGGCTGACCTGATGTTCCCCTTGGGCTTTTCCTATTTTTTGTGACACTACTGCCTTCGTGAAATTCCCTTTCCACAATGAAACAAATATTATTGTGGAATTAATAATTGTTAGCAAACATCTGCATGGAGAGGGCAATAGAGAATAGCATGTTCAAGTGATTCAATTATTCCTCCACTACATAGACACAGTCTCTGTTGAATGGGAATTTTTTGGTATCTTCCTTCAGTAACAGCTGTTGAGAGGGCATTGAATCTGACTAAGGAGAAGGCCCTTCTGAATGTTGGGGTTGTTATGCAATTGAGATGTCCAACTGGTTGGAGAGGATGTTCAGAGTGGCTGAAGAAAGTGTTTCTGGGTAGGCTGGAAAGTCTACTTGCAGCTCTAAATCAATTGCTCGCTATTTGAGATCTTTCCGGTGGATGTAGATTTTAAAAATCATTTTATTAGATATTCCATATTGAGAATTTGGAACAATTATAAGGCAAAATTGTTTCTTAACATTTCTTTATGTTTTGCAGCCCCCAAACCCATTTTTGGAAGGGAAATGATAACTAAACAAAAATGACTTGCTAAATTTTTCTCAAAGAGCGCATGACTTTAAGAATGGGAGAAGATTTTGGAAGGCTTTACATGCCATTGAATACCTTTGGTTCAGCTAATGGAGATTTACGGTAAGTTGGATAAGAAGAATTATGAACTTGGAAAGGGAGGGCCATCCAAGGGGCAAGGTGAGTGAATAAGGATTCTAAGTCATCTTTTGAATCCGTGCTTGTAATACTGTTTTTGGTGAGCTTTTCTTAATACTCTCTCTTCTATTTCTCTTTTCATAGCTGCTGCTGCTTGCTTAGCTAGCAGAAAGAGATTGGTGATGTCATGAAATTTTGCCAGCATTTTCTTTCGGCAAGAGTTCAAGGGATCCAGGAACCTTCAAACCAGTGCATTCAAACTGGTTATTTTTACACATCCCTGCCAGAACCACTAAATGCTAATTGGGCCATTTGACTTATACAATAAGATCAAGGAAAATATAAATACCACATAAAGCCAAAATCAGATGAACCACTTTTTGGCTGTGCTTCCTTGCTTACAAAGGTAACCCTGTCACATGTTGGTGGAAGACACCATGATGTGGGTCAAAGGAAATGCTTCACAGCAAAGCTAAAGACCTAGTTTTATTTTGGCATTTGCAGGTAATGGATTAGGTACCACAAGAAGTTATATCAGAGATCCTGGAAAGCTACTCCAAACAAGCTATCCAAAATTGGTGGTTGATCTATATCTTATTTTCCTTACCAAGCCTAATCTTATTAGTTTGTAGAAATATAACATTACAGTGAGTCCCACAGAAAGATAGCCTTGCTATACAGAACTTCAAGATGAAGCTATCTTTCGGAGCTATCTTTTGCAATGATTGGCTAAGAATTATAAAATATTTAATATGGCCAAATGAGAAACTTCTGTGAAAGACCAAGTTTCTCTTCCAGTATTTCTTCAACATTGTGAGCATATTTGCTCGGGCTATATTACAGGAATATAAAGCGGATTAATATTTAAACTCATTTTTTGCATTCCGGGGACCAGCGAAGCAAGTTTACAATATGGTGTGAAGTTATCCAGTGTTCCAGCCAATCAGCCATGTCATCCTCTAAGATATTCTTTTTCTTGGCTATTTTGTTTTCATTTCTCCTGGCAGTCAGCTAGATTTCCAGGGTTGCTGCAACTAAGCAGTCTTACTTGGGCTTTCAGATTTTTAGGTTCTGGGTTTTTGATATTTTCCCTTTAAGCTGATATGCAAAATGTGTGTTGCTTTATGGCTCTTACCTTGTTTGGCTGTAAATAGTCTGGGCAGTGCCATTGAACTATATAACAATGGTTCTCATTTCTAAGCCTGGAAGATAAAAAATATATCTCTAGGCTAGCCAGTTAGCTAAAAGGGATTGCTGGGCTTATTTCCTTTTTCCATGAAAACTGCATCCTCCTGATACCCAGGGCTGTTCTACTGCTCCAGAAATCCTGAAAATAAAATGGAAGATTCATCAGAGAAAACCAACTTAATTAGAAACTATGGATATGGAAAGTTCATACAGATCCTCTTATTCTGAACTATACCTCAGAAAAACCTCAGTTGTCATTTTACTTGAGAAAAAAAAATGGTTTGAGGACTGGCTAAGTCCTGATTTGTGTAATTTGAAGGGATTAGCCCTGCTGAAATAATGTTCCTCTGCTTTGGGTTTGCCCCAGCTATTTCATCATGCACTCTACACATTTAAGCATTTCTCTATATTTGGCTATGAAAATATGTGTTCTTTTTGCCTAGTCTAATTTCTAAGCCCAAATTGGATTTCAAGACTTTTTTGCCAGTTTGGCTGAAGTTTATCAACAAGTGAGCATTGAAGATGTTACCTAGTTTGGGTAATGAAATGTCTGCAAGAAAACAATCAAGCTCAGAGAGCATCAAAGACCCCATATTTCAACAACAAATATTCTTATTTGTTGACTTATCAATCCTTTCAGAAGCACTTGCAACATTTTGTAGCTGTGCCCATTTGTCATTGCTAATCTACATGGATACAAATTGTCTTTCTGAATATGTTGAATTCCTTTTTAAAACAAATAAAATTGAAACAAATCTCCAGCTGCTTATATAGACTTGCCATTCTTGTTCATTACTGCACAGAAACCCTACCTATTTCAGAAAGTTGTTTTTATCAAGATCACTATATTGGCAACTTCAAGCTATAATGTATTAGCTAGCAAGACCATACTCTTGATAAAAGAATTTTCTGAAAAGTGTTGGATTAACACGCTGTGTTATTTTTGTTTCTTATTGGTACTTGAAATATTCTCCAAGTTACGGTAGAGGTCATAGCATTCAGTGCCTGCCCTCTTTTCTATTTTGTTCTTCACTGATTGCTGTATATTCTGAAATAAATAGCTTTGTATTTGGAACAAATGAATGTATAATTTTATCCTTCTTAAAAGCTGGAACAACTGGATACAGAAAAGGCAATCAATCAATATATTAACTGGGTTCACATATTATACTAAGCCATGTTTTGCTTAGCCACAGTTTATTCAATAAATCCCAATTGTTGACTTTGCATTATAAGCTAAATTGCAAGGTTAAAGTTTTATCAACCAAACAAGGCACTTTAGTCTTAGGATGAAAGCCTTTTTCTGTAGAGTCACAAGAGTCCAATAATTAGGAATAAGAAAAATAAATAACGTAAACAAACAAAAAGATCATGAAGCCTTAATATAAAATTATCTAAGCAAGGAACAATTTGCTTTAGAAAAGTCTGGTACATTAGAATTAGAATTAGAAGAACTTTATTGTCATTGTACAAGTACAACAAAACTGTGGATGCACCCCAGCAACTGTTTGCAATACAATAAAACCAAAGCACTTAAAAATGAAGATAAGAAAATAGAGTATCCATCTGCAATTTGAGAGTACAATATCTATGAATATACACAAAATATACATCCAACACTGACTGTAACGCTTAGCCGAGTATAATACACAAGATATGGATTGTACTGTAATATGTTATTATACATCTGAATGGGGTATTGAGATTTCACGTATCAATGCCATTTTCAGGGACAATTATGAGCGGGCCTATCATCTTTATATAGAGTAGAAGTAAGATGAGCTATGCAGCTGTACTTTAGAAGAGAATAGATATATCCCATGACATAACTTTTTAATGAAGACAGTGGGTGGCATCTGACCTTTAGTGATTCTTAATAAAGGCACAACAGAAACACAGGCAGGAGAGTAACTCCCACTTCTAGTACAGCTAATTCTGGAAACCTGATGGGTACATTCTGTAGTGTTTCTGGAACTGGATTTCTACATCTAACTTCTTGTTTGAAATGAACCCCTATTGCCATCTACTGGTCTTTAAATAGTAAGTGCTTTATTTTATGAAATGTCTGCAGGTTGCACATAGCATTCAGAGACTGCTTCCATATGTTCTTCAGGATTAGTACTTTACAGAGGAGCATAAATCACAAAGGATTGTATTGTATCATCGGGCAGGGCAAGAAATTGTTAACTACTTTTTTATAGCTGATTAAGGCAGTCATGGAAAGCTTCTTGTTCAAAGGAGAATTGTATCAATTAAGAACTGTCCCACAAAATTATAAAATCTTTACACAATGAGAGCTATCGTTAGAAGACATGTGGAAATCCCACATTTTACGGAAGTAAAAAATTAAGGAAACAAATCAAAACTAAGCAACCCAAGATGGAAGATCTAGTAAAAAAAACAGCTCAGTGAAGACTTCAGTTATGGATTCAGGAGAGGAACACTGGAAAAACAGGGGCAGTGAAACTTCCTTGAGTCAAGCTTGATTCTTGGTGATGCCATGGACTCATCCCTGTTGTTTTCTTGGCATTCCTCTGGAAGTGGTTTGATTGTTTCAAGGATGTTTTGTCTTTTCTTCTTCTCTGCTCAGCACAGTGGTCTCTAATTCAAGTATTAAATGCTGTTTGACATTTTTCAAATCATCCAGGGATGTTAGATGCTGTCATTATGGAAAACTTAACGAAATAACTTTGAATGGCTGAGGTGACCAGTGGGAACTCCAACAACATGCTGTTGCAGGTCCATTTTGTATCTATGAAAGAGAAATATGGTTCAAGCTTATCTTAAATAGTTCTTTAATTCCACTCTTGCTCTAAAGATCACAGAGCACATTATATAATTGCTCTTTATTCTGATTTTCACAAGATTGTGAGGAAGACTTGACAAGCCCCCCATTTTAGCCTTAACTCTTTTAATGAGCTTTTGCTTTTCATGCCAGCCCAGGGCTGTCAAACTCACAGCCCATGGGCAGATGCGTCACATACTGGCCAGTTTAGCGAAGGGGGAAAAAGTCATGATACATCACATGATGCTGCCGTGATGATGCAAGTTTGATGCCCCTGCTCTAGCCATTCCACATTAGTTCACAACAAGACCTATTATATTTCATTTCATTTACATTTATGAATTTACTTACTTTTACTTCATTCTTGTATGGCCATCCAAAGTCATCACTGGAGCCAAAAGAGAGCTGGTTGGATTCTGGGAAAATAGAAACTCAGGCTGCTACAAAGAGGAAGGGGTCAAACTGTTTTCTAAAGCACCCAAAGGCCAGACAAGGAATAATGAATGGAAACTGAACAAGGAGAGATTGAACCTGGAAATAAGGAGACACTTTCTGACAGTGAGAACAATCAACCAGAGTATCTTAACTTACTGCACCTCTGTATGGTTTGCCAATTGCACAATGGCAGATAGCACAGCACTCCAGAGGGTTAACGTAATTGCTCAGAAGATCATTGGTTGCCCTCTCCCCTCTTTGGAAGAGCTTTATAGCTCCTGCTGCCTTAAGAAAGTTCAAAACATTCTTTTTAAAAAATAAATTTTTATTATTTTTTTAACATAAAAAACACAACAACAAAACATAAAAGTATCAGCTCCCCCATATTTTTGTACACACCGTAAGTCGGTTGGTCCATCGGTTTTGTGCATTCACCTCATAGTCACAATTACAGTTACTTTATATAATACTCTTATCAATACAAATTTATAAATCCTAGTATCTCTATTAAAGAAAAAAAAAAAAATTTGACTAAACTTTTATTCGGTCATGCCTTTATGAGATAACTATATTTTAAATATTTTATTCTAAAACAAATCTTATAATCATACCAATTCTATCCCAAATATGAAAAAAAAAAGAAACAAAGAAAACTATTATATAAATATAGTATCAAAAACCAATAAAAGGAAAGGGAAAATAAAGTCATTATTATTCCTTATTATCTAACTTTTATATTTTAATATTTCATCATTCAACCATTGATAGAAAAGATCCCAAACTAAATAAAATTGTTTATCTTCTTGCTCTCTAATTTCAAAAGTCAATCTACTCATCTCAGCACATTCCAAAATTTTCTTTACAACTTCTTCTTGCAATGGAATTTTCTCATTTTTCCAATTTTTTGCAAATACAATCCTAGCAGCAGTCAATACATTTACAATCAAATATTTCAACTCTTTACTATAAGTATCTGGTAGTATTCCCAATAGAAAAAACTCCGGTTTCAAGTCTATATGCTTCTTTGTCATTTTTCCAGCCACATGTGGATTTTAGTCCAATATTTTCTAGCATCCTCACAAGTCCACCACATGTGATAGTATGAACCAGGTTTCTGATGACATTTCCAGCATTTTTCGGATTTGTTCTTAAACATTCTTGCTATCCTTGTCGGGGAAAATGCCACCTGTAAAACATCTTATACAAGTTTTCTTTATAGGCTGTAGACATTGTCATTTTATAATTTTGCGACCATAATTTCTGCCATTTCTCTAAATCAATCCCATATCCAAAATTCCTCCCCCACGCAATCATAGTTTCTTTAACTTGTTCTTCCTCAAGCTTAATTTGCAATAAATAACCATACAATTTTTTAATCACCTTTTCATCAGTACCCATCAAAATCTTATCCAAGTCAGTTTGCTTATCATAAAATCCTCTGCTTTGGAATCCTCATAATACTTTGAATATATTTGCAAATATGAAAACCAATTCATCCGTATACCTTGTTCTTCCAATTTTTGCATCGATTTAAGTTCACCCTTTTCATCTAATAATTCCCCATAGTTAACTGTTTGTTCCTTTTTATAGATTATAGGATAAGAAAACGCTTCTATCGTCGATAACCAAACTGGAATTTTCAAATAACACTGTTTTTTTATCTTCTCCCAATTCAACCACAGAGACTCCCGTATATAATGCCTTCTAAAATACCCCTGTGTTTTAGTTCCCTTGTACCATAAAAAAGCATGCCAGCCCAACAACAAATCATGACCTTCTAATGTCAACAATCTGGTTTTCCTTAATGTTATCCATTCTTTAACCCACGTCAAGTTTGCAGCTTGGTAGTACAACTCCCAATTAGGCAGTCCAAACCCTCCTCTAAATCTAGCATCCTGTAAAAGCTTTAACTTTATTCTTGCTTTCTTACCTTGCCATATATACTTCAAAACAATTTTATTTAAATCCTCAAAATATTCTTTTCCAAGCCTAATTGGTATTGTTTGAAACAAAAATAAGACTCTGGGTAAAATGTTCATCTTAATTGTTGAAATCCTTCCTATTAATGACAATTGTAAGTTCTCCCATTTTTTCAAGTCTTGAGCTATCTGTTGTTTAAGTTTAATATAATTATTCTCCTTCAATGTACTACATCTTGATGTCAAATATATCCCCAGATACTTAACCTTGTTTGTAACTTGAATTTTTAACAGTTCTGCCAACTCTTCCCTTTGTTTCAACAACATATTCTTTGACAAAATCTTTGTTTTATCTCTATTTATTTTCAAACCAGCCACCTCCCCATAGACCTCTATCTTTTCCAACAGTTTCGAGGCTGTTTCTATAGGGTCTTCCAAGATAAAGACTAGGTCATCTGCAAAGGCTTGTAGTTTAAATTCTTCCTTTTTAATTTTCATTCCTTTTATAGATTTATCTTCTCTGATATTTCTATTCAACACTTCCAAAGTCAATACAAATATCAAGGGAGAAAGAGGACAACCTTGTCTTGTGCCTTTTCTTATATTAATAGGATCTGTAAATTCTCCCTCCATCATTACCTTAGCTGTTTGTTCATTATAAATTGCTTCTATTGCCTGAATAAATCTTCTAGCAAAGCCCATCTGTTCCATTAAAAGTAACATAAATCTCCAATTCACGTTATCAAATGCCTTTTGAGCATCTAAAAATATCAAAGCCATTTGCTTTTCAGGATGTGCCTCATAGTATTCCAGGTGTCCAGAATTACTCTCATATTGTCTCTGATTTGTCGCTTTGGCAAAAACCCATTTTGGTCTGGGTGGATAAAGTTATTCAAGTACTTTTTAAGTCTTTCTGCTAATATTGAAGCAAAAATTTTATAATCTGCATTTAGTAAAGAAATCGGTCTATAATTCTTGATTTGCAGTAGGTCCGCCTCCTCTTTTGGAATAAGTGTAATGTAAGCCTCTGACCATGTTTTAGGTATCATCTTTTTAACATAACTTCATTCATAACTTCTAACAGTGGAATACACAGTGATTCTTGAAAGATTTTATAAAATTCTACAGGAAACCCGTCTGGACCTGGTGCCTTTCCATTATTTTGTTTCTTAAGTGCTTGACTTAACTCCATCATTGTTATATTACTTTCTAGCATTTCTTCAATCTCTTTAGGTATCTTAGGTAGATTTGCATTCTGTAGGTATTGTTTAACTTTCTCCTCATCAATGTCTTCTTTCTTATACAAATGCTTATAAAAATCATAAATAATCTCTTTTTTTTTCTTTGCTGCCATAACAAATTTTACCTTGGTCGTCTATTAACTGCGGTATTTTCCTCGACTCTTTCTCCTTTCTCAATTTGTATGCTAGCCATCTACCTGGCTTATTTGCATCCTCAAAATAATTCTGTTTAGCATTCCTAATTTTCTGTGCCAGTTCTTCTTTCTCTATTAAATCCATTTTATGTTTAGTTATATCCAGTTTCATTTTAACATCTTTTCTGTGTGGCATTTTCTGTAATTCTTTTTCAAGTCCCTTATATTCATCATCCAAGGCTTTAAGAGTTCGCCTTTTCCTGTTGTTCTTTTTCTTGTATAGTCTATTATCAAGCCTCTAACATAGGCCTTCATTGTGTCCCAAACATTCTGTATTGAGGTGTCTTCTTTTCTGTTCTCTTTAAAGAAGAAGGCCAATTCTTTCTCCATCCATTGTATAAATTCCTTATCCTTTAAAATAGAATTATTTAATGTCCATCTCGATCTTTTCCTTTGTCCCTTCCATTCAATTGTCAATGGGTTATGGTCAGCCCAAGTACTTGTTTCAATATTTACTTCTTGAATACTAGACATTAAATCTGTTGAGATCCAAATCATATCCAGTCTGGACCATGATAGATGTCTATTTGAATAGAACGTAAATTGCTTAGATTTATCATTTCTTTCTCTCCATATGTCTTTTAAAGTTAATTCATCTATCATTTTAAAAAAAGGATTTAGGAAGAGTTTTCCTGTTATGCTTTACTGTTGTTGCAATATAGTCAAGTCTATTATCCACAATTCCATTAAAGTCTCCCATCATAATTACATTAGCATAGTCAAGTTCGGCAGTCTTAGTATGTAATTTTCTATAGAATTCTTCCTGTTTATCATTCGGTGCATAAATTGCAATCAAAAGTATCTTTCTATTATTGTCCATTATTTCTACCATTAATATTCTCCCATCATCATCTGTATAAATCATTTTTGCTGGAATGGCCTCTTTAATATATAAAACCACCCTCTCTTTTCTTGGATTGTGTCAAAGAGGTAAACAATTTCCTAATTTTGGTTGTAATAACAATTGTTCATGTTGCTTTTTAATATGAACTTCTTGTAAACAAATTATGTCGAACCTTAATTTCATTAATTTATGGAAAATCTTCCTTCTCTTAGCAGCTGAGTTCAGTCCATTTATATTCATTGTAATCAATTTTTTTCTTCCATAATTATGTTTTATATTTAGATTTAACCACTCTCGTGGGTCTTGCCTCACGTTGATCTTTAATATCCACTTGTCCACCTACTGCACCTTCTTCTTTTCCAACCTCCATTTGTTCCTCTTGAGATTCAATTGATGGGACCTCCTTTCCTGCTCCTCCTTCTCTGCCTCCAAAAACCTCTGCGCAAAACAGTTCTGCTTTCTCAATTGAATCAATTCTATGTCTCTGTTCCTGCCACGTAAACATCAATCCTTCTGGAATCAACCACCTGTAAGACACCTCTTTTTCCAATAACCTTTTAGTCAGGAATCGGTATTCTCTTCTCATCTCTCTCACTCTTCTAGGTATTTGTTTTAAAACCAAAATTTCTTTACTTTTGTATTTCAGTGGCTTCTCTCTTGCTACTTGCAATATTTGTGTCTTCAAAGATTTTTTAATAAATCTAATATGAACTTCTCTGGGTAGGTTATTTCTCATCGCATATCTTGTAAAAACTCGATATATCTCATCAATTCCATCAGGGGAGATGGGAGGAGCTTGCGCCGTGGCGATACGGTCTGCAATCGAGCTCCTCGATTGCAGCCGATATCTCCGCCACTGGCCGGTCCAACGGACCTACGCTGTCCCGTAGGGACAGCCATCGTGAAGAGCATATCCTGAGGATTCCGGGATACCGCAAAATCCCTGGAGAGCCCGGGTGAAGCTCTTCTTGCCAGCGGCGGAGAGGCAGCCCCATGCTGCTGAGGCCGGGCGACTCCAGGACGGAAAGAGTTTGAGAAAGAGTTTGTCGGTTGGGTGAGAACTTCTTTTTTATTTAATTTTTTGAATTTGGAAAGTTTACTCTAATTATCTGAAGAAACCTGTGTGATTTTTGTTTTGTTTTTTGACAAAATTGATTTAGCGGCGTTTTTAGGGAAACGTCAAAGAGAGAATCCATTTTTTTTCTTTTCTTTGCTTCCGGACTCTATTGTTACTTATTGGATAACTGGACTGTTTTCTTTTTCTATATATTCATATGTTTTATTCTTCTTCTGGACTTTTTATTTTTATTTTTCTGGGCTAGAGGCTTCTCTTGATTTTGTTTGATTTTTCGGTTTTTGTTTTGTGTATTGCAAGCCGGCTTTCCTTAAGAGAGGAGGGGGAAAGTGAGAACTATGATACTTTGTAACACTGCCACCTAGAGGCTCGGAAATATTTTAAAAAAGAAAAATAGACTCTTCTTCTCAAGGACATCCCTGATAAGATAGAGGAAAGCACTTTGTGGAATATTATTACAGGTGTCTTTCTGGATATACATGGCTCAGCTTTGAAGCTTGTGGGAAAGAGAAGGGAGTTATAATTAGAGCCTTGGATAATTAAATAGAGTGCAGTGTTGTTGTTTTTTTTGAGTTCTGCCAACCCCTTCACTAACATCAAGGTCCTGACTTTTAAGCTTGATTTATTTGCAAAGGAAGCCTCTGAATTTCTTTTCTCTACTTATATTTTATTTTGATTTAACTGATTTTATTTTTTTTTTTGCCTATTTGGATCCTGTTTTCTCTTTTTCCTTTTTTTTTTTTTTTTTAATGTACATTAGCGGACTATTTCTTTTTCCTTTTTTTAATTGAGGTTTTTCTTTTTTTTTTTTTTTTTTTTTGGCTGGACTAAGGTGTGGAATCTGAAGAAACTTATTTTTCTTGGTTTTTGTCTTGTTTTTGTTTTTTCTCTTTTTCTTCTTCCCTTCTTCCTTTTTGGCTTTGTCTTGTTTATTATTATTATTGGGTTTTTATTTTTACTGTTACTTTTTTTATGGTTTTTTTCTTTTTTATTGGACTAAGGTCAGGAAGAATTTGAAGAATTTTTTTTTTTTTCTTTTTTTCTCTCACTTTTGGCTTTTTTATTGTTGGCCTTTTTACCTTGGATTAAAATTTCATATTTTTTTCTTTTTTTGTGGATTAAAATTTGAAAAAACTTGAAGAGTTGGAACCACTTAAAATGAGTAAGAAATTTATATCTTCGGTGCCTCTATGTCTGCTTCTGCCTCCCCACCATCTGGACAGCGTTCAATTCAGACATTGTTAAAGCAAGATAAAGAGAAAGAAAAAAGAACAAGAAAGAGTATCCTTCCAGATGATTATGCAAGGAATTCAAGATCTTAAGGTAAAAATGGATACTATTGAACAAAGAACAGGTAGGATGGAACAGATGATGGAAAAATATGAAGAGAGACTCCAAAATGTTGAAGAGGGAGGCAAACAAAGAGAGGAGAAAATTGGAAATATCGACAATAGATTAACAGCGATTGAACAAGAAAAAAGTGAGATGTTGAAGTGGGAGTTGGATAGATCAGAATTTTATCTTAGATTCCAAAATATAGAAGAAGAAAAAGGACAAGATTTGGTTGCGATAATGGTAGGAATCTTGGCGGAGGCGCTCGAGATAACAGAAGAGAAAGTTCAAAACATTCTTAAAGATCTATCTCATCCTGGGCACCCCTTTTTTTTAACTATTACCATCTGGCAGATGGTACAGAATAATAAAAACAAGGACAAACAGGCTGAAAAACAGCTTCTATCCCAGGGCAGTAGCTCTGTTGAATTCTACTGTATAGTGCAGTGTTGGTGTGGTGTCGAGGTTTTCAATTCAATGTGTGGAGTGTGAAGGATTGCGTTTGTGTTTATTTTCATGGTTATGATGTGCACTGAAAATGGTGTTTGATTTCGTTGTACGAGGTGCAATGACAATAAACTAAACTAAACCAATGGAACAGCTGGTCCTCGGAAGTTGTGGGAGTGCCATCACTTGAGACTTTCAAGAAGAGATTGGACTCCCATCTGTTAGAAATGGTGTAGGCTATCCTGCTTGGGCAAGGGGTTGGACTAGATGACCTACAAGGTCCCTTCCAACACTGATTATCTATTAACTGAACTTCATCTTGTTTCTCCATAGGATAATCCTTCAAGTAGCAGGTCAAGGCTTCTCCTGCATCACTGCTCGGCATGTGTTGGAGAGGTATGTGAGGGTACCCTCAAAATACTGATAATATCTGATCCCAAACTAAGAGATGATTTTTCCAGGAGACTTCACATAAATGAAACTTGCTGATACATATGCCTAATACCTAAACATTTATTTTATGTTTACTTTCTGTCTTTATCTGAATTACCATTCTCCACAGATTGATTTTCTCTATAAATTATGCACTAGACTAGAGCATTTATCCTTACCAACCGGTGCAGCATGCCCATACCAGTTGTTGTTGTTGGGGTTATGGACCATACAACCTGGAGGTGTCAGGTTAGGAAGGCTTTTCTACATCTGCAATAACTTTTCTACTTAGAGAAAGCATAGTGACATGTATAAACAGCAGTGAGAGAAATCTCTATTCTGAAAGTTTTTACTTTTTCCTTCTCTGCTTACACATAATCTTTGCAAACCAGGAAGAAAGGAAAGCTTACATTTGCGTAATCAAGCTCAATAATGCCACTCCTAAATAATGGTAGCCCTACGTGGAATTCTTCCACAGTTCCCTTGATACCAGCCTGTTGGGAGGGAGCCTATGAAATGGTTAGTCACGGTTATACTGCCAAAGGTTTTGTGGGGCAGAGTTCTACATTAAAGCATTTCTAGGATTACAGAGGTTTGTACATATGGTAAAGTTTAATGGGGAACCCACTGTATTAATGCCAGAAAGAAACAGCAGAAGTATATCAAACTGAATTTACAAATAATAAGGCCTTGGAAGACATAGAGAAGTATGAGCCAGACCTCTTGGAACTATAATTAGAACATAACTCTGACAGAGATGCAAGGGACAAGCTAGTATGTGGTATCAGTGATGAAAAATTCATGACTACAGCCTGAACCACAGAATCCATCTTTTGACTTTGCTATAAAGCTTCTCCAGGAGTCAGTTATTTATGGGATTATTATTAATAAAGTTGTGAAATTTGCAACTTGGATTGCCTAGGTAGTATTTTATTAAAAGCAGATGTTCCTTGGTGCACATATGGTGATTACAAATATTTATAAATAAGATCTTTCAGCTACAACAATCACGTATTTCCTAAAGTAGAGTTCTTTTACAGTATTAATGTGCTCTATAAGCCTTAGAATTAGGGCAAGAAAAAGCAAAGCAGTTGATTTCATGGGCTTCAACTGCTCAGTTGTAAATCTTTCAACAGATCCAAGACAAAAATAAAAGCAGGCTAGTAGAATCCGAGAGCTGGAACCACCCATGGAAATCATTTAGTCCAGGGGTGCCAAACTCACGTCATCACAGCAGCGTCACATGATGTATTGGGACTTTCCCCCACTCTGCTAAACTGGGCGTGGCCATGGCCAGCACATGACACATAGGGCCTACTGGCTGGGAGTTTGACAGCCCTGACTCTTTGGGCTGGGGTGCAGGATTCATGAGAGTGTCACTTCAGATACTGTAAGAATCCAGCCTCTGATTGAAAATTTTAGTACAACAGAACTCATTTTGTTATATGGAAGTCTCTTTCGCTGATAGCTTCCATAGTCAGGAAGCAGCTTGAACTTCCTTCTGTAGTTTTAACTGATCTGGGCGAACCATGTAGGGCAATAGAGACTATGTCTACTACTCTTATATGATATTCTTCCAGATATTTAAATATTGCTATTATATTTCTACTTAATTGTCTTTTCAGTAGACCAAACGTATCTTGTATGTTCCTTGTTAGGCTTGGTTTCCAGGTTCCTCCTCAGTTGCAGTCCTCTGTACTTGCTCCAATTTGTCACTGCCCTTTTGGTGCCAGGAATAGGACATACTATTAGTGGTTAGAATGCAGTACTGCAGGCTATTTCCGCTGCCTGCCGGCTGCCTGCAATCTGGCAATTGAAACCACACCGGGCTCAAGGTTGACTCATCCTATTTGGACCCCTGGTGGTGTGATGGCTAGAATGCAGTATTGCAGGTCAATTCTGCCGACTGCCGGCAGTTCAAATCTCACTAGGCTCAAGATTGACTCAGCCTTCCATCCTTCCAAAGTGGGTAAAATGAGGAGCCAGTTTGCTGGGGGCAATGGGCTGACTCTGTAAACCACTTAGAGAGGGCTGTAAAGCACTGGGAAGTGGTAGATAAGTCTAAGTGCTATTGCTATTCTCATAACATAACTTGTTAAATCCCTGTTGCAGTCAGCAAGTCCATAGCTACTAATTGCAATTGTTCAAACTAGTAAATGGTAACATTTAAGGAAATGAAATTTCTGTAAAGAGCATAATTTGTAATTAAAGAAAAATCTGAATGCTTTTGCACCAATAATGACATATAAAGTAGGGGTCTGAGTCTTACACCTATAATGGGGAAATAAAGCCAATTATGATACCAGTAGTTAATAAAATAATCTCATCCAAAAGATGCTAAAGTAGTTATTGCATGTTTTTTTTTAAAAAAAGGCTTATTATGGACATTTCTTTAACTTGTTCAAAGTAGCTCTTACAGCACAGACATATAAAGAGACACATATTTATTACATGCTCAAAATAACAGTTGCAAAAACCAGCTTGACAGAGAATAGGTTTTAAGATGCAACGATTCTTTTTCTTAATGAGATTGGAAGACTGTTGGTCTGGAAAATATATTATTTGTATTGAGTATCTTGCCACTTCTGCTACATAATTATTCCTGTTTAGACTGGAAAAAATTAGCTGTTATATTTAGAGTGTAAAATTGCATAACAATGCACAGACTAAACATAACACTGGACTCATACTGGCATGCAATGCCCTGACAACTTTGGTTCTGCTTAAATTGAAAGTAATTCCTCTATAGCTGATCTGCACAGCTGGGCATTTGAATGTTTGTTTGGGTATAACCAGGAGAGAGCAATAGGAGACCAAGAGACAACCAACCAACCACCAACCAACATTAAACCAAACTTACTTACTTACTTTCTCCCTTCCCTTCCCTTCTGTTCTTTATTTTGATTTTAATCTAATAAAATGCAATAAATTGTTTTTCCTACCACTATAAACATTACAATTTGGTTGCCACAACTTCCAAAAATGGTTAATCACAGGCTTTGAGGGGAGTTTCATATGGCAACTCTATAACTTCAGCAAGCAAACAAAAATAAATGATCACGTTGGCTGTGATCAGAATAATTTTTGACACAGGGGCGCTGTGCTTCCCAATTTTTGGGTGCAATTCTTATTTCTCTCCAAAAGCTGCCAGCAGTTTTATTTATTTGTTTTTTTAAAAAATTCTATGCTTCTTCCAGCATTTTTAAAAAAATCACAAAACAGTTTACAATTAACCAAGCAGGTAAGAAATAATGGTAATATTTAATGAGAGGAGGATGTCAGCACAAATACAAAGACTTAACTCTATAGGCAAAGTCTATAATAGTCTATAGGAAGACAAGAGAAGAAGAGGACCACTGTCAGCAAGACGGATGGACTCAATTACAAAAGCAATGGTTTCACTTTTAAAAGACCTGAAGGACCACATTGGGAACAGATCCTCCTGGAGAAAATCTATTTTTGTGGTCTCTAAGAGTTTGCCTTATTATTACTCTTCCCTTATTATTTTTATAACAACAAACATACTCCTTCCTTTTCCTATTTTACCCAAAACAACCAGGTGAAGTGGGTTGGCTTGAGAATGACTCGCTTCTATGTCTAAGGCAGGACTAGAACCTGCAGTGTTGCTTTCTACATTGGTACCTTAACCAGTAGACCAAACTGGCTTCTTATTCCACTTATTATGTTTATTATTATGCATATAACATATAATTATCTGATAAAATACATTAAATATTTAAATTATTATAATATAAATATATTTATTAAATTTAATAATATTAAAAATGTGAAACATATAATCATTATAATCATATAATCATAATCATTCACAACATGAGATCACAGCTGCCAGTTCTTTAGCTGGCATGTTGGCTTTCATGCACATTTTCTTCCCCAAAACTTAGGATGCTGTAATGTATTGACATAGTACATGTGCGGCTCCAAGCAACAGCCTTTTGCAACTGACAGATGGAAATTTTGTCAATTATTATTATAATAATCATCAATAATTGCCATTATTAATCAATACTACTAATATTTACTTATACCAGTACTCATGTCACATAATTATAAGCAGAATTTTAAAAATGCACCACAGACTAGCCCTTGAAAAAGCGGCAATGAAGACTTTGGAAAAGATATTCAGGTATCATGACATGTCTACACAAAGATCAGAATTGTGCATACTCATTTTCTTTGGAAGTGAAAATAAGACTTTGAAGAAGCAGGACAAAAAAAATATTGCCTACAAAAATTTGATGTTGGAGATACCATGGATACTAAGAAAACAAATAAATGGATCATTGAACAAATCAAACCAGAGTTTTCACCAGGGGAATGAATGACCAGGCTCAAATGATCATATTCTGTATACCTCATGCTGCAAGAACTCTTTTGAGAAGTGGGGAATGCTAAAAAAGATGCAAAGGGAGAGGATGACCTGTAGCAAGGTGGATGGATTTCATTATAGCAGCAATGGTTGTATTGTTGGAAGTCCTGAAGGGCATCCTGGAGAAGATACAGGTAGTCCTCGATTTATAATCAATATTGAACCCAACATTTCTGTTGCTAAGTGAGTCAATTATTGTGAATTTTGACCCATTTTATGGCTTTTCTTGACAGCATTTAAATCAGGGTTGTCCAACCTTGGCAACTTTAAGACTTGTGGACTTCAACTTTGCTGGCTGAGGAATTCTGGGAGTTGAAGTCCACAAGTCTTAAAGTTGCCAAGGTTGGACAACCCTGATTTAAATGAATCACGGTTAAGTAATTAATAATATGGTTACTAGTGATTAAGTGATTAATAACAGAGTTAGTAAGTGAACCTGACTTTCCCGTTGACTTTGCTTCTCAGAAGCTGGCAAAAATAACCCCAGGACACTGCAACCATCGTAAATATGAGTCAGTTGCCAAGCATCTGAATTTTGATCACATGACCATGGGGGTGCTGCAGTGGTCATTAAGTGTGAACAATGGTCATAAGTCACTTTTTTCAGTACCATTATAATTTGGAATGGTCACTAAATGAACTGCTGTAAGTCAAATACTTACAGGTTTACCTAAGTGGTAGCACACAAATTATCAATCAGTTAACGACTGACAAGACTTGAACAATGGACCCTATCCAACAAAATGCAATTTAATGTTTACACTTGGACAGGAAAAACCAAAGGTCCAAGTACAGATTAGGCACAACCTGGCTCAAAAACAGTAACTGTGAGAGGGACCTCGCAGTCTTAGTGGATGATCACTTAAACATGAGCTAGGAGCGTATGGCAGCAGCCAAAAAAGCTAAATACAATCCTTACTTATATAAATAGAGGGTCAGAATAAAAATCACATGAAGTATTAGTAACGTTTTAGAAAACCTTAGTAAAAGCACACCTGGAATACAGCATCCAGTTTTGGTCCCCACATTAGAAAAAAAAACATTGAGACTTTGGAAGAAGTGCAAAGAAGAGCAATTAAGTTGATTAAAGGCCTGGAGACAAAAACATATGAAGAATGGTTGCAGGATTTGGGTATGGCTATTCTAGAGAAAAGAAGGACCTAGGTGGAGCATGATTTCGGTGTTCCAGTATTTGAGAGGCTGCCACAAAGAGGAGGGGGTCAATTTATTTTCCAAAGCACCAGAGGGCAGGACAAGAAACAATGGATGGGAACTAATGAAGGACAGAAGCAACCTGGAACTAAGGAGAAACTTCCTAACAGTGAAGACAATTAACCAGTGGAACAGCTTTGCCTTCAGAAATTGTAGGTGCTTCATCACTGGAGGTTTTTAAGAAGAGACTGGACAGTCCTTTGTCTGAAATGGT
The DNA here is from genome assembly GCF_049901715.1 of Pseudonaja textilis. Taxonomy (NCBI): domain Eukaryota; kingdom Metazoa; phylum Chordata; class Lepidosauria; order Squamata; family Elapidae; genus Pseudonaja; species Pseudonaja textilis. The sequence goes on along the minus strand of NC_141990.1, from coordinate 139,018,266 downwards.
ACAGGATCTCCTGCTTGAACAGAGGGCTGGACTAGAAGACCTCCAGGGTCCCCTCCAGCTCCATTTTGATTCTGATCCTGAATTACTTCTGCATTTCCATTCTTGAAAAGTGCGCCGAGAAAAACGATTGAAGATGCCACGATTCTAAAATGGGCGTGAGAAATAAATGAACACGGCACAAAAACCAAATGGGCGGAGGGAGGGAGAAGAGGGGTCATCCGGTGTGCTGCAGGTGACCTTGACTGCGGACTGCTGATGAAGCCTGTCCCTTCGCAGGTGTTCAAGGCAACGTAGCGGTTTTGCGTGCCTGTTTTCCGAGGAAAGGTCCAATTCATTCAGAACACTCGATGAAAAGGCAGCTTTGCCTTTGGCGCGGCTTTGCCTTTTGACGCCCTTTCCCTTTGCAGCGGCATCCCACTTTAAAACCGACTGTAATCAAAGGCCGGAAGTCTCCTTAGTACCTTATGACGACTCGCACTCTTCGCTTGAACGGGTCTGGGCTTTGTTTGGGTGTATTACCCCCACCCCACCCCCGGCGGCGTGCGTCCGTCCGTCGTACGCACGCGCAAAAGCGGACGCCAAGCGAGCGCTTCACGCTTCGGAGAAACGCGCCGAGACGCACGCACGCCCGCGCGCCCGCGCTGTCAAGTCAAGCCGTCCTACCGTCCCTCCCTTGTGCCGGCGTCCGCCGATGGGTTGGCGGCGCGCATGCGCACTCGTGGGCAGCTGCTGCCGCCGCCGCCGCCGCCGCGTATGTCCGTCCCTCTCTTTCTGTCTTTCACTCGCCATGTTGTGAGCTTTCTTCCCGTTGACAACGACGGTGGCGGCGGCAGAGGTGGAGGAGGAGGTGGTGGTGGTGGAGGAGGAGGAGGAGGAGGGGGAGGGGCGGTGGCAGGAAGGCAAGGGTGGCAGGGAGGGGGCAATTGGATCGTTGTTGGCAAGAGTCTTCCGGGAGGAAGAGGGAGCCCCCTCCTTTCCGTGTCCGTTACAACAAACAGCGCTGCCCGCTCCCCCCAGCTCGTGAGTATCCGGCCGTGGGAGAGGAGGAGGAGGAGGAGGGGGGAGATGGAACGGAGGGGCAGCGCGCGAGGGAGGAGCAAAAGGGTAAACACCCCCCCCCGCCCCACCCCCACCACCCGCGCGCGCCTTTCCATTCCCCACACACGGCGCTTCACCCACGTTCTTTTGTTTCGGTCCCGGGGAAAGAGCGGCTGCAGCTGCAGCTGCCCGAGGCCTTGACGGGGTGGTTTGGCGCACGTCGCAGCCTCGCCTCCAACCTCCCTCCCCTCCCCTCCCTCCCTCCTTTGTGTTGCGGGGAAGTAGTAGGCCTCGTTAAGGCAGGCCCGGGCTGGCCGAAGCGAGGAGGAAGCCGTGTAAAAGGGGAGGTGGAGCGGGGTGGGTGGGGGGTGTGCAGCCGCCGCCGCCGCCGAGAGAAGAAAGGAGACGGGTCCGTGTGGGTGTGGTGGTTGGAACGAGCCACTATGGTGTTAGTAGGAACGTTTGACCGGGTGGGTTTGTTTCCGTTTCTCTCTCTCTCTCTCTCTCTCTCTTTGTTGTTATGGCTGCGTTTCGGGCGAGGAGGAGTCGGATAGAAGGTGGCTCGGACCGCGGCTTGTTTAGAAACGGGGAGGGGGAGAGAATGGTGGCTGGCGGATCTCTTTTTGTGGGGGGGGGAAGGGCCGTTTGGGGAGGAAAGGGGGGGTTATTTTCGTTGGGAGCTTCAGCTCTTCCAACCCTTCGGGGTGTCCCCCCCAAAAAAAATATTGAGGAGGATGCGTGGGGCAAAAGGAGAGGGGGGGAGGAGACAGCGTTGGACCGAGCAGACGTCGTTTGCAGAAAGGAGTGCTTGAGGGCCTGTTCTTCGGTGAGGGGGAATCAAGCGACAGAGGGGAAGGGAGGGAGGGATGGGGGTCTCCGAAGATTTACCCTGGATCGGTCGCGAATAAAGTACTTATACTGCCTTTGTTTCGGAGACGGGATTTGTCTCTGCGGACTCGCGGCGCTTCCCCTCCCCGGCAAGCGTTCACGTTGGGGTGCTAAAATGTCAAGCATGGGTCTTTTGACCAGGGAATCGGAAAGGTAAACTGATCGCTTGCTTTCATTGTATAAGTAGTCTGTTGTTAATCTTAATTAGGGTGAATGAATGCATGGGGGGCGGAACAGTGCTAGAAGAGGGGAGGCAATAGTCAGAATTCGCTTCTGCTTGAAAATTGGTGAAAGTATTTTAAAGGTAATCCGAGTTGCAAATAGAGAATATGGTTTGTTTGCCACTTTGAAATAATAAACTTTCCTTTGGACCTGCTTCTTTCTAGGATCAAATTATTCTTGGGAAGAAAATACAGATTCAAATCGAAGGGTTCAAAGAGACAATTTAGCTATTAATTTAGACGTGATTCTACTTAGTTCCATTCTCTGTATGGTGCTGTATATTGCAACGGTAAGAAGTCATCTTACTGATGACTTCGTGAGTTAGGTTCGCAGAACTTATTAGGCTACAGTATTGGCTGGTGATTATAGTTCAGTATGTTGTGCTAATATATTGTGTTTGGTGGTGAGCACCCCATTCTTACAGAACTTTTGAAGGCTGAGGTGAAATGAAATGTGTAAGAACAGTTTGTTTTGATGCTTGTGGGGAGAATCTCTGGAAAGTGCAACCAGATATTATGAATGATACAACAAGGGTCAACAAACAGGAAATAGTGTGGGGAAATTGTGTACTGTGGTTTTTAGGGTGTAACAAGATACTCAGTAAAAAAAAAAAAAGTCCTTCAACTATGCCTTGGTTAAAAAAAAGATATTCTAATATATTTGTGAAGCATAGTCATGATTTAAGCAAGGCAGATAAGCATATATTTCACTGCAATTTTAAATTAAATCTGAGTGATGTGTGAATAAAGCAACTAGCAAAAAATGTTTAAAAGTTTAGATAAATATAGTTCTGAATAGCATTTTCCTTTTTGTGTCTTTAGAGTAGTAAATACTTTTGTAGGATATATATAGTTCAAATGACAATAAATTTAGTTTTAATTAATGTTGCAATCAGAAAAAAAAAACTATTTTTTTCAGATTTTTTGATGTACTTTTCACTATATATTGAATAATGTAATTCAGGTTATTTAAAATGGTTAGTTTAAATAGTACACATTATTGTACATTTTACTGAAGAATCTAGATTATCGTTGCAGGTACAAGCCACTGGGCCAGTGGCATACATTTGTTCACCCCCAAACCTATAGGGTTTGTCTGTGTCAAAAAACATAGCTTAAGAGATTCTTCATGATCCAGTAAAATTGAATATTCATTAACAAAAACAAACTAAAACACTTTGTAGATTAAATCTAGAAATAACATTGAGAGTCAGCCTCCTCTACTTTCTGTATAGAGTTCTTTGTAGAGAAAAAGCATTTGAAAAGGTATGTCCAATGAATGCCCCTTCCCAAATATTCTGTTCTGCACTATTCTGGCTCTTATTTTACCTTATTTATGTATCAAATTTATGGACTGTCGTCTTACTCAAAACAACTTCTTGGGGGATGGAACGGAAGGGAGATTTGGGAGGGGAGGTGCTACTCTACATTCAAAGTAATTTTACACTCCAGCGTGTGTTGACAAACTATTTTTAAGAAACACTCCTTAACACAAACTCATGGGAATAAAAGAATGGCCCAGCTTCAATAGCTATATTTTCTGTGTACTAAGTCTAGGACTCAAGGGGAGAAAGCATGTTTAAAAACTTCAACCCACAGCCTATAATGCAACCCACAGCCTATTATAGCTCACATTAATCACATCTTTGCAGTCATTGTTTATATTATTCAAGACCTAGAAAGAGATAGTGTTCTAGTGGCAGTGGAATCCTTTTTTCCTCATAGTGTGTAACAATGCCTGTGAATCAACAAAGATTGCATTTGCTAGTGCTAGTCCAAAACAACATTGGACATTAGATTATGTCCTCTTGTACCATACATATACTTACTAGCTTTGGTTTTTTTAATCATGGTGCACAGATAAAAGGAAGAAGACTCATATAGCTTTTTAAAATTGGAATTACCACATTGAAAATGCATGTCCCTGCTCAGTTCAGAAGAGAAAAGAAATTGTGAAGTACAGGGGACTTAAACAGGCAAAGAAAACAGCAAATGGACAAGTAACTTTTAGTAGCTTACTTGCTTGATCAATATCATTGAAAAGAAAACTGAACTAATTGATTAAAACCCATACTATAAATATCAGGAGGCAAGTTTCCATGTGGTTGAACATGATGGACATATAAATACCAGGCATATGTTGCTCAGGCTGACAATCTAATCATGTATACTACAATCATGTGAATTGTAGAAGAAGCCCTTCTGAAAATTTCTTCATCACAGAGTGGGTCTTTCAGTTCTGTATGGAACTAAGTGTGATGTAGATCATGAGGAGAGCAAAATATAAACTGAGGAAAGAACAGTGTTCAGCAGTTGCATGGTTCTAGGATGCACAGTGGATTATTTTTTGGTCAAGAAATTAGAGGTAAATGAAATGAATGAAGTCGCCAATATTCATCAATGGTATTTAAAGCCTGTAAAGGCAATCCTTGATTTACTACCATGTGTTTAGTGGCCATTTGAAATTACAATAGCACTGAAAAAGTGACTTGTGACCGTTTATCACACTTAACAACCTTGCAGTATCCTTGTGGGTCATATGATCAAAATTTGGACACTTGGCAATTGGCAAGTATTCATGACAGTTGCAGTATCCCAGGGTCATGTGATCATCTTTGGTGACCTGTTAAGCAAAGTAAATGAAGCTAGATTCACTTAACAACCACATCATTAGATTAACAACCGCCGTGAATCACTTAACTGTAGCAACAAGGGTCATAAAATAGGGCAAAACTCACTTAACAATGAGCTTCTTTAGCAACATAAATTTTGGCTCAATTGTGGTTGTAAGTCAAGAACTACCTGTAATAGATATGGCCATATACCTTTCCTGTTTGTAGAGCTGATAGCGGTATGCAGTTAAATTATAGATTGGTCTGTTTCTTACAGGCCTGGTTTTGGTGCTGTAAGGCAAATGAGGACAATGAGTGTTGAGCCTGCAGCTATAATTATTAGAGCGGAAGACATTACTTTTTTCACCAGAAAGTCCACCTATGTTGAAAGGCATCTTTTATAGTTGAAGGATAATTTCCTCTGATGAGGATAGGAACATTAATGAAGTTGTTTGGAGAAAAGGTGATATCCATAAATGGGTGAAGGGCTTGAGAATAGGGGATAATTACAAGTAGTTCTCAACTTACGATCCTAATTCAGCCCAACATTTATGTTGCTAAGTGAGACATTTGTTAAGTGAGCTTGCCACATTTTATGCCTTTTCTTGCAACAGTTCTTAAGAGAATCACTGCAGTTAAATTAGTAATATGGTTGTTAAGTAAATCTGGCTTCCCCATTGACTCCACTTGTTAGAAGGTCACAAAAGGGATCACATGACTTTGGGACACTGCAACCGTCATAGATGTGAGTCAGTTATCAAGCATCAAATGTAAATCATGTGACCAGGGGATACCGCAAAGATTGCAGTGTGGAAAATGGTCATAATTCACTTTTTGAGTGCTAGTAACCTCATACAATCACTAAACTAACTGTTGTAAGTTGAGGACCACGTTTAAAGCATTTTAAAAACATTTTCAGCACTGTTTTTTCTAATTTTCTTACTTCCTGACCACAACATTCTATTCTCACCCCGCACCCAACATTTACTTATAGAATCTAGATTATTGGTTGAATATACAGGTAGTCCTGAACTTACAACAGTTTATTTAGTAACTGTTCAAAGTTATAATAACACTGAAAATAGTGACTTATGACCATTTTTCACACTTTATAACCATTGCAGCATCCTCATGGTCACATGATCAAAAATCAGACATTTGGCAACTGACACTTATTTATGATGGTTGCAGTATCCCAGAGTCATATGATGATCACCTTTTGTGATCTTCTGTCAAGCAAAGACAATGGGGAAACCAGATTCACTTAACTGTTTTACTAATTTAACAACTGCATTGATTCACTTAATATCTGTAACAAGAAAGGTTATAAAATGGGGCAAAACTCACTTAGCAACAAAAATTTGGGGCTCAATTGTAGTCATAAGTAGGAGACTAACTATATAGAGTCTCAAAGATTGGTGGTTAGAATTATAGGAAGAGAGTGCCTCAAAATAGTTCACAGTAGTTCAGTTCCTTCCTATGTTTTAAGTTTAGATTTTATCCATTGCAAGATATATTCCATTGGTTCCATCAGTAGAGTTTTCTTTCATATATGTGACTGTGAATCCAGAATAATATGACTGGTGGTATACTGCTCTTGGATGCTGAATTACACTGTTCCGGATTAATTGGGGCATAGAGTTGTGTGAAACTCATTAATAAAAGAAAACAACATACTCAAAAATTCCAAAATATTCTGTCCCTCCTCTGGATGCTTATTCTAGGTGAAACGATTTTTTGAAGTAAATCTTTCTACTGAAAGCTTGGGATACTTCAGCTCATTTCTGGTTCAAACAATTTACTTTCAAAAATCAACAAACTATATTTAGGAACAGCATGGTCTCTAGAGGAGGATCTGTTATGTTTCAGACTGCTCTATTCTTCAATGACTGAATTTTATATGTTTCTATTGGGCAGTAACTTCATTTTTTTTTTCCATATCCATGGAATTCATGAATTTGCCTTGTGCAAATTCATTGGCTTGAAGTTGTCCTACTAAAATGGAAGAATTTGAGAGAATACAGAAAATACCATAACTGTGATACTGCTAATACCTATACTGTAATTCATGTTTCAGCTTTTCATTGGCAGAACGATTCTGAGAATGTATTTTGCCCTCTATACTTTAATACTGTAATTTAACATAGATTTCATCTGGAGTATCTGCTGTTTTTATCCATTCCCACATTTTATAAATGTGAAGAATACTTTGAATTTTTCAGATATGCTGACTATGCTAGAGTTTTAAGAGTTTGTTGAATATTGTTAAAATAGAAGACAGCCCTTCTTTCAGGCAGATTGAAGCATGCGCAATCTCACATGAACCCAAAAATCTGAAGTGTGCAGATAGCCTGAGCCCCAAGTGATGTTTTTGTGAACCTCTGACAAAAATTGATGGAGCAAGTTCTCATTATGCCTTAGGACAGAACACTTTAAATGGTTTATCTTTTATACTGCTGTGAAAGGATGCAACTCTGAAACTGAAACTGTTTTGTCCTAAGCTTGCACACTCATATAAATTTTTGTAGGACTTGGTGATCTTATGAGATTATAACCATTTCCAATATTTTAAAATTAGAGAACTTTTTTAATGTTAGAAGTTGTTGCTGACCACTTTTATAGTAGAAATACATTAACAAGATTTATATGTATCATATGTTATTTGGTTCTGTGCCTGTTTGTTTAGTATAGCATTTGACTCATTGTTATTTTGAACTGGTTAATTCTAAATAGAAGAGAAGCTGGAGATGCATACTAGTTATAGCAGGACACTTAACAAGGTTATAGTGATGAATAGAAACCATTGTTAAATAAAACTCCTGAGTTTTCCCCACCATCTTCATGATAAGGAATTTGGATTAATTATAACTTAATTGTATTGTCTTTACCCTGTAGTTTTATAGAGACCTGGTCCCAAATCTCGGTTTCCATCTTACTCTTGTATGTTATTTTTTTTCCAAACTGATAACTATAGTTGAATGATAAAAAAAATAATGCTCCCCTTTTTATTTCAGTGCTGTCGCTGCACTCTTTTTAAGAATGTGTATGAGTGAAATCACACAATTTCAAATGGAGTACTAATTAGTTGTATAATAAGAATGCTACAGAATACTTAAAATTCAATACAGGTAGTCCTCGACTTATGACCACAATTCAGCCCAAAATTTCTGTTATTAAACGAGACATTTATTGAGAGTTTTTCCCCATTTTATGACCTTTCTTGCCTCAGTTGTTAAGTGAATCATTGCAGTTGATAAATTAGTAACCTTTTTATTAAGTGAATCTGGCTTCCCCATTGACTTTGCTTGTTGAAAGATTGAAAAAGATGACCACATGACCTTGGGACACAGCAACAGTCATCAGTATGAACCAGTTGCTAAGCATCTGAATTTTGATCACAATTAATGATCCTGTGGATGCTGCAAATGTCGTGAGTGAAAAATGGTCATAAGTCACTTTTTTTCAGTGCCATTATAACTTTGAACAGTCACTTAATGAAAGGCTGTAAATTGAGGACTACCTGTACTCAGATTATTTCAGAAAGTACATTCCAATTAAATAATACAAAGAAAAATTCTTTTAAAAGATTCATTTGCACAGGGAATACAATAGGAACTTCATAAGCAGTTCTCAAGCTTGAAGGTGATAGTGTCATAGAGCTGAATAGCTTGAGGGAAGCATGAATTCTGGCTTATATTAGAGAATTCTAAGAAAATAAAGCTCTTCTTGTTTACCAGAAGAAGGGGCCAATAGGAAAGATTTAACTTTACCTTTTCTAGTTAGAAGGCAGTGCTTAATGTTCTTTGCCATCTGGTGATAGCTAATTTCTTCCCAATCTTAGTTCTACCTTTTGCAGACTAAGAAAGGCGTTTCCTCTTTGGTACCATTTTCAGGACTAGGGTTTTTTAAAAAAAGGATGGAGGAAGGAAAATCCTTTTGGAAGTGCAGTGCAAGTGACAAGCAGACAGCCTAGCATCAGTACTCTGCTTCTTTGTCTCCGGTCAATGGAGAGTCAGTTGATGGAAAGTAGCTGTGTTAGCTGTAGTCAGGCCAAGAGAGTCTATTGGAGTAATCTTCTCTGATCCCCAATTCAGCAACGGGCCGAGAAGTCCCTCATGACTCCTCCCAGTTTTTTTGTATTTAGTCTGCTATCATCTTTGTATACTTCCTGCAAGAGTCAAATATTGACTGGCACTAGTTACAGAAGACCTACTTTCCCCTCCCATCAGAAGCAATAGAAACTCATACGGCTCAATACACCTGAGACTGACTTCAGAGAGGCACAGGCAGTTTGAGTAGTTGAGTAACATAGTTGGCTTCAGTTGTGGTGCCCTTTGATAGTCCTCCCCTTTCCAACAGGAGCTGGCAGATAAAGATGCAAATCCAGCTCCCATCCAGTGCTGGCTAATGGCTAGTGGTAGAGATTTCAGTTGTCTGCAATAAAAAGCCGCCTGCAGCTTCTAAATTAGAACAGGTACCTCTCCCCTCAGTGTCTTAAATGTCAAGATGAGAGTACTGAATTAGAGATGCTGCTTGCAGAGTATGTGGGCTCGGCTATAGCTTGGGCTAGTTAGGCCTAATGGACCTAGAATTATGGGAAAGTGCAGTTCCCAGTGGAGTCAGTGGCAGACTCTTGGGTGGATACAAACTGCAGTCTACCAAATATCAAGCAGAACAGTAGAGTTCTCGGTGCTGAATCATTTGTTGGACTGGTCCAAAGCAGTTCAGAGCTCACTTAAGTTTGAGGAGCCATCAACCATCCCTTTTCTTGTCTAAAGATCCTAGGGCAGTCTTTCTTAATAGGACCAAATAAATACTCACAGGAGTCCCTCTAGGAAAGGAGAGGTAAGAGAGATAGCAAAGTAACCAACAGAAAAAGCTCTTATCCAAACTCAACTTTGAATTCCTTAAATGGAAAAGAAAGCTTCTCACTAATACAGTGTGTGAGTGCGAGGTCTAGGAAATCAAATGGGCCAAAGGCTGCTTTTCAGAAAAGAATAGCTTTGTGATGAGGAAGATGGAAACACACTTTGGCACAAAGGTTCCAGAGGCTGTTCAAGTCAGATGCCTACAATGTGAAAGTCGAAAAGTTGGCAGTGTGCTACTGCTTACATTACTAAAAAGATCAGAGAGGTGCCAGGCACATTCACGCCAGACTGGGATTGCCTCTTCCTGATTCCCCCCGAAATAATTAGTAAGGAATGGGTGGAACTATTGAAGAAACAGAATTAGTGTCTTCCTTGTTTGACTAGTTTTATTTCCTGTCTGAGGAACATATGGACTGGATAAAAACTTGGAACAGAATTTGGGAGTGTACATGGGGCAGGAGCAAGTCCTTCTGCATAAGGATTTCATCTTTAGTTTAAATACAAAATTTAGTGAAATTGGATGTTTTGTATCAAAATGAGTATGTATCCTTGAAATGTTACTTGTTAGAATGGTTCATTCAGATTTTGGTTGTGCTGTATTTATTTATGTAGAAATTTCTCAATATAAACTCACTTAATGTTCTGTTTTTGTAGTTTGTATTATTTTTTAAATTCCATAACATTTGAATGTGGCAAATACTTATTCACAAAGTTTAATATTTATTTTGAAGACAAATAATACAATTTATAGGAAATGTTTTCATAAAAATAAGTGATAATGGAAACAATTAGTAAAAACTGTACATCATTGTTTGAAAATAAAATAATTCAGTTGTATCACCTGTACTACAATTCTGTGAAATCTGATATTGCATAACGTTTCATATAAAATCAATCAGTATTCTGTTTTAATTTATTTTTTCCTGTCTCTCTTAGGTTTGCTCTGTGGATGAAATGAATCATGAGTTTCAAGCTCTTGCATTAGAATCTCGGGGAATGGGAGAGGTAAATATTTAAAAATGCAATTTACAGAATATATATTTATATTTATTTGTTAATTGCAAATTTTAAGGCCTAGAAGTGTTATTCTATTTAGAATATATAATCATTCTCTCAAAACATAATTATTTAAATAATAATATACACAAAAGAGATCAATTTTAATGTAATTCTCATTTTTAAAAACTGAGTTTTTGCTTGTTCATAAAAGTTTAATTATTTCCTCAAGGGTTTTCAACTGATTAAAAAAATCAGTTTTTAAACATGCAAAAAAAGTAATCATCTTAATGTTTATTCTTTAACTGAAAACGCAAGGAAGAGAGGCTTCATGGAGTATCCAAATAATAGATGTATTTATTATAATACAGAGACTAACACTTGTTACATGCAATTTTTTTTTATTCTGCATGAGGTTGCAACAATTTTTTAAAAAACATTTTGGTGCATTACAGTGTTAATTATTCCCTGCATTTACAAATTCCATATTCATCTAAAAGAAACATTGCTTTGAGTTTAAGGGAATCCCTTTTTTTAAAAAAAAACAAAACAAGGCATAAACTTGCCAAAAATTCTACATTCTTCCAATTTTTCTTGTGCTGCCAACTAGAAGTGTCATCTCTCCCTGAAACTAATCCTGTATGAATCAGTATGAATTCTTCAACAGGTGCACATGTGATTCATTTGGTTTATGCATAAATGGTTTTGTACACTCCAAAAAGAATACATAACAAAATTTAATTGAATTAATAAACATTGACTATTGATTAAAAGTGCTTTAATTTAATTTATTTAATTTACATAAATTAATGCTATCTATGGGAGCGTGTATTTTGTATATATGAACGTACTCATGTACATGTACATGCAAAGAAGAGATGCATACACACATTCAAACCATTCTCTTAATATATAATGCTTCCTTATACAAACACACAATTACATATAGTCATGCAGAATAACTTTAAGCAGGTTAACCTGCTTTGACAGTTAACTCGCTGTCATCGTGGCGGGGGTGGGAGTTGTGGGGGGTGATTTTTTTTTATTTTTTCCAGATTTTGTTCTACTGTGCTTTATTAATTTATTTGATTCTTTTTGTTTTTATTTATTTTATTTTAAGTATGGTTTTACATTCTGTAAGCCACCTAGAGTCGCCATGGGTGAATAGAAGGCAATATATTATGCAAGCTCACTCAGCAATAAATCCCATTGTGTTCAGAGGTCATCAGCTGGGATGCTGGCCTTGCTCCTCTCTCATTCCTATTTCACATTGAGACCAAGAAACTTCAATGAAGAGCCTCTTTATTTACAGAGTCCCCATTCAATAATGGTCTTGCTTCCTCATTTACTGGAAAGTCTCTATTAAATAGAAGCATTTCGATGCTGAAAAAGTTGTGCATTGTTTATACATGCAAGAGAACAAGAGAATAGGGTTAGTATGTCTATCTCACGTTCTTCCTCTCCTCAGTTTCAGCCATGATATTCATTATTTGCACTTTTTTCATTAGCTTCTAAAAATGTTCTCTGCAGAAAGAGAAAGATAGGGCTAGCATATTCATCCCAGTTCCCTACCTGCCATTTCTCCTCTCTCCAGCTTTTATTTCAGTTTCTTTCATTACTTGTTTCTTTTACCAGTTAGCTTTCTATCAACAGTATCTCTGATTATTATCAGTAACGTGATAATAAATACCAATAGCAGGATAAAAACTCCCCCATCCATAAAAATCTTTATTTCAGTGCAAGAACAATAGCTTGAAAAAAAATTGTCTACCCGAGATAATTTGGGAAGTTCTTATGTAAAATAAGATGTTAAATGAAATATTCAAATTGTTGTAAATAACATTTATTAAAGTAGGGTTAAATTATTTTGGAATGAAAAACTGTATACAAACCTATCATTGTTTTCCCAAGTGATGTTACACTGATTCAAGAAAAAGAGTAAATATGAAGCAAAAGATTTGAAATAAATTCTATAAAAGTCTAGTTAAATAAGTTATATTGTCTTGCTTCTAAATTAGTTTTACGAGATGTATCTTGTCTTTGAATTGCTTTATTTATACATGCTACTTATATAGCCATTCATCTCACATCAGTTACTTTAGATGGTATAGAGAGGGTTATTTTAAAAAAGGAGCGCAATATATAATGTAAACAACCAAAATAATCTGAAATAATAGTAATATATGCCTACAGTCTAGAAAACATTCTATTTTCAATCTAGAGCAGCGGTTGCCAACCGGTGGGCCTTGAGAAAATTTTGGTGGGACGCATAGAAATCTCATCCCCAGAGCACCCCCCCAAAGCAATTAATCCAGGCTGCGCAGGAACACAAGGCTGTGCCGCCCACATGGCCCACAGGAACCCTCCTCGCCCACTCACTCCTTACCCAGCAAACTTGCCTGCTAAATTGCTATTTATCTTTTTTCCGACCATCATCTGTTCTGCTGTGCTGGGAGATTTACATTAGCTAGCAAGCAGGAAATGGTTGGATTTCTTGCTTTCTAGCTAAGCACCGCCAAACCTCCCTTATGACTGAAGGTTTGCTTGCAAGTAAATTCAGTGCAGACTCATGGCAAGCAAATTTGAGAGACTGAGCTAGCCGATGGCACTGAATGATTCTGTGAGCAACTCAATCTGCCTGCTTTGCCTGATTTTGGGTAAAAGCTGCTCTTTTTTAAATAAAAAAAAATCAATATTTACATGCATGGTGCGTTGTGAGTTAATTTTATGTGTTTGCTTGCAAGCAAATTTTATGTGACAGACTGAGCTAGCCGATGGCAGATAGATAGATCACTGAATGAATCTGTGATTCTGTGAGCAACTCAATCTGCCTGCCTGCTTTGTCTGATTTTGAGTAAAAGTTGCTCTTTTTTTTATAAAAAATTCAATATTTATATAAATATTTATAATATTTACATGCAAGCCATGCCCAGCCAGTCACATGACCACCAAGCCACACCCAGAAATTAGGCCATGCCCACAGAACCAGTTAGTGGTCCCTGGGATCTAAAGTTATGAGTTTGGTGGTCCCTGAGGTGCAAAAGGTTGGTGACCCCGATATAGAGCAAAACAAATAAATCTGCCAGTAGGACTGATTTCATCTCCCAGTCCAAGTGTCTGAGGGAACTGTCCATGTTTTTAATGCCTTATGAAAGATCAAAAGCTTTGGGGGTCTTCTGTGTATCTGGGAGGACACCACTCCATAGTACAGGTCCTAGACCAGGGGTGTCCAACCTTTCACCTTCCCTGGGCCACATTAGAAGATGAAAATTTGGTTTGGGCCGCACATAAAATAAAATAACAGTAACGATACCTGATCATCCCAAAAAAACATAGAAAACATAGTTAACATATTATATTTATTTGGAAATGAAGTTAGTGAGATGTTTTTATTATGTATTATTAATTATTTATTAAAAATTATTTATTTTTTATCACGTTTTTTTTATCACAGTTTTTATCACAGTTTATTTTCCGGCCAAATTTTGCGGGGGGGGGGGGAGAAAGCTCGCCCTCCTCACGCCTACCTCTCCTCCTGCAAATGGCCCAGCTGGATGAGGCAGGACTGGAAGGCAGAAGCAGCAGCAGCAGCGGCGGGGGCAGAAGCCTTCCCCGCCACCGCTGCCGCTTCTGCCCTCGTTGCCGCTGCCCCCGCCGCCGCTTCTGCCCGCCGCCGCTTCTGCCCCGCTGCCGCTTCTTCCTCTGCCACCGCTGCTGCTTCTGCCCCGCCGCTGCTGCCCCTGCCGCCGCTTCTGCCCCCGCGCTGCTTCTTCCCCGCCACGGTTGCTGCTTCTGCCCCGCCGCTTCCTCCACCGCCGCCCTTCTGCCCCGCTGGGGCGGCGGGGGCAAAAGCAGCAGTGGTGGCGAGGGAAGACGCGGCGGGGGGGCAGAAGCGGCGGCAGCGGGGGAAGCGGCGGCGGGGGCAGAAGCAGCAGCCGTGGCGGGGGAAGAAGCGGCGGCGGTGGGGGCAGCAGCGGCAGCGGCGGGGGCAGAAGCGGCGGCGGTGCCGCTGGCGGCAACAGCAGGAGGTGGCGCTCTGATGGTGCCCGTCTTTTCTCTTGCTGCTTGGCCTGGCGCTCGCCTCGCCCCGCCTCGCGCCTGCCTCTCCTCCTCCTCCTTGCTGGCTCTGGCACGAAGGTTGGAGTGGGCACTGGGCCGCATTACAAGGCGACCTGGGCCGCATGCGGCCCATGGGCCGCGGGTTGGACAAGCCTGTCCTAGACAGACAAGGTATAACTTTTTAAGTTCTACAATATGACATTTCCTAATAGAGTGGATCTGGAGCATCTGTTTCTGCTGGCTGCTGTGAGGTGAACAGAAACATAGATGGTCCCAAAAGAACTCTATACCATGGAAAGCTTTGTAGGTGGCAATCAGAATCTTGAGTTGCATCCTGAAGCCCATTGAAAGCCACTGCAACTCACAGAGCAGAGATGTCATATGGATATTTAATAGCGCATCCTACACTGCCTGTCCCACTGCATTCTGGACCAGTTGCAGCTTCTGAATGCTCTCTAAATGCAGTCCTATGTAGAATGCGTTATAGAAATCCAGCTGGGACTGGAGGGGAGGTCTAATGCTTGAGTTACTACAAGTAAAGCCTCCCAGGCAGACTACCACAATAGCGGCCTATCTCAATAAAATATAATTTTAGTCTTCCTGTGGAGTTCGTTTTCTGGTCTGGTCTTTGTAATGGGGCTAACAGAAAATGGCTCAAAAACTATAGCCATTTGCTTTTACTAGGTTTTGCTAAGGCCTGTTCTTCCCCATTCAGATTCCCAAAGCTCAAGACATTGAGACAGAACTTTGTTAACATGACTTTGTTGGCATGGGACAGAGATGTGTATTTGTTATCATCAGCATACTGATGATATTGTACTTTGCCCCATGCCAGAGGGTGACCTCTTCCGGTGGTGTCCAGTAGTTGTTAAGTAACAGAAAGGAGAAAGCAAAGCAGGGGCCTCTGGCTTGATCACCCACTTGCCAACATTGTTGGAAGTGGCCTGGGGAAAAGGAGGAAAAACACAATTTGCTGCTTTGCCATTAAATAGTTTGAGTTTGCTAAACTACATAACGTACTTACCGGACTATAAAGCGCATCAGAATATACGTCGCACCCAGTAAATTTTAAAAGAAAAAAATATTTTTACATATATTAGCCGCACCAGACTATTAACCGCAGATATATATGCATCAAGTGCACCAAAAACTACTGGTAGCGTCGTCTTCTATGCATTGACCTCTTGCGTCTGACACGTTTTTTGCGCCCCCTGATGGCAGTTAGCAAAGAAAAATCTATAGATAAGCCGCATTGTTGTATAAGCTGCGGGGTTCAAAGCGTGGGAAAAAAGTACCAGCTCATAGTCCGGTAAATATGGTAAATAAGGAGAACTAGTAGAATTCTGTTTATAGTTAAATGTATTTAATCTTTCCTAATGAATTTGGGAAATAGTACCAAACATGGCTTAAGAAGGACCCACTTAGGTTATTGGAGGAATGGGATGGGTGCTCGAATGTCAGAAGACTGAAAAGTTGATGGGAAAAGAGGAAAACTGCATGAAAAAGGATGAAACAAGAAAGATGACCTTGGGGGACAAGGGGAAGAGATGCTGCCTGGGAAACAATTGGATAAGAGAGGGAGAATCCTCCCAATGGCTTATGGTCAGGAAGAGATACTTAGGATCTGATCTAATTGATCAAGCAATTAAAAGTGGTGGCAGGAAGTTTGTACCTTTGGATTTACAAGATTAATGTAGCCTTATAATGAAATAGAATTAGCTCATCTAATTGTGTTGCCTGTCTGGTTTATCTGGGAGGGATTACAGTGAGTGATTGAAGAATTCTTCTGTAGCCCTGAAGGGCAGGAGAGAAGACATTGGCATCTGAAAACCTCAGAGGGATTTGACAGCTGATATAGACCAAACTGAAAGAAGAAGAGGCAAAGTCCAGACAGATGGATCATTAGCAATCCCAGCTTCAGAGTGGTTAAGCCCAGATTCGACAGCTGACAACAGGAATTAGACGAACAATAAAACAGCCAAGCAAGAGGTAGTCGGTAGTTTCTGAGATTGGGACCAGAATAAATAGTTACAATAGAACTAAAGCTCAATAGAGAGATTAAAAATCAAGATTTGGATTAAGAGTAGGAATATTAGACAGCTATAAAGGGATAACAACAAAGAGTGGAAGCTAGTTACACATAGTCCTCAATTTATGTCTGTCATTGAGTTCAGAATTAGTCGTAATTCTTGCCAGTTGTTAAGTGAGTCATATGACTGCCTGATCTTACAAACTTTTTGCAGCAGTAGTTAAGCAAACATTATGATCATTAAGCAAATTTTCACAAAAAATAAAGGAAACACAGGTAATTAAAAGAGTGGAGTATAACCCATTATCTGAAATGTCTCTATACTAATAAGTTGAGTTGGATGCTATGAGACACAAAAGCAATTATGATAGAATAGGGATTACAGAAATACAATGAGATGAAATCAATCAGTAAGAGGAATATGAATGCAAGCGAGGTAATCATGTAATAAGAATGTACATGTATAAAGGTACTCTAGATTGATACTAGCAAATTTAGAAAGTAGACTCTGCCTTGGATTTTGTCCTTTATAAAAAGGGAATTGGTGAGAATTCTTTTAAGTTCAAGTGATTGCATTGTAAGATTTTTTTTAATAACAAAAGCAAAACACAAAGGTGATATTGATGGGGGTGTATGTATGCATTGACAAAGAGAAGAGAAATAAAACACATTAAAAGTGCCTTAACAAATAAGTGAAAAACTACAAAGCAAAGTCTATGTCTATAGGCAGTTTACTTATAAATGGCAAATGCAATCAGGTCTTCAATCCAGGAGCCATATATTTATTTTTTCTTTATTTTTTTTCCCTATGCATTTATCTTTACTATGTTGCAAGTCTTTTGGCAATGGTATGGGCACAGAGAATACACTTATGTTGTCCATTTTTCAAATTCCATGTACTAAGTGTATAGTCAATAGTTTAGTATCCTCTGAAAATTTTAGCTTTTGTTGCATTTACATTATCCACTAGAGATAGTCCTCAATTTATAACAGTTCATTTAGTGACCATTCAAATTTACAACAGCACTGAAAAAGTGACATGATCATTTTTCACATTTATAGCCATTGAAGCATTCCCATGGTCATGTGATCAAAATTCGGATGCTTGGCAATTGGTTCATATTTATAATGTTTGCAGTGTCCTGTGTCATGTTATCCCCTTTTACAACCTTCTGACAAACAAAAATCAATGGGGAAGCCAGAATCACTTAACAGCCAAGTTACTAAACTACTGTAATGATTCATTTAACAACCGGGTTACTAACATAACAACTGCAACAATTCACTTAACAACTGTGGCAAGAAAAGTAGTAAAATGAGGCAAAACTTACTTAACAAATGTCTCACATAGCAACATAAATTTTGGGTGATTGTGATCATAAGTCAAGGACTACCTGTACTTTTCCCCAAAACTTGGTTTGGTTTGTTCAAATATAACAGTAGAAGGAGGAAAACAAATGAGGCATTGGGGTCATTGCTTACTCCAAATGAAAAACCTTCATAGATCTCAAAAAGAATATAAAGGAACTCATGCTAGTTTGCTTATGTCTGTTCAAGACTAACCTTGTCTCCTTTAACAAGGTAGCTAATGGTAAAGGGTTTGGATATGATTGCCTCAATTTCAGCTTTTTTAAGCAAGCTTTTTACAAGTGTGCATGTGACATTCTCATTGACAAGTTGATTTGGATGGCCATAAGTGGCTGACAAAATTACACTCAGCATAAATGGCACTTCATTGAGCTAGAGAGCAGTAACTATTGGGGTCAAGTGGGGATCTATCAAAAGGCAAGTATTGTTCAACATGTTATTAATATTGGGGTTGAGTTGCTTGTCCAATTTGCCCAAAATTCAAAGGTCTGGCCAACATCCTGGAAGATTGAATGAGACTATAACTTAATCTGGAAAGATTAGACATCTCAGCAGAGAAAATATAAAGTATTGCATTTGGAAAAGAGAGATGTATGGCATATATACAAGATGCAAGATTTATAGCTTGAAAGCATTATGTCAGAAAAGGACTTGGGCATAATCACAGATAGCCAGCTGAATGTGAGGTAGCTACTATCAGTAGGACTAATGCAAGTCTGGACTGTGTTATAAAAATGCAGTACTGTCAAATACAGATGGAATTCTTATTCTCTCCCCCACTGATGAAACCACTTCTGCAGACCTGTGTATGATTCTAGGCTCAACATTTCCGTAAACATATTGACCTTCCCTTAAGAGGCTGACAAAGATTTGTTGACAAAGGTTCTGTGATAAAAGGCTGGAAGAACCTGAGATGTTCAGCTTGAAACAAACACTGAGGGTAGACATGCCATTGTTCAGGTCCTTAAAAGGGTATCATGAAAAAGATATTTAGAAACTATGGTATTTCTGTTACGGCATAAAACAAAAATCAGAAATAATAAGTGCAAGTTTCAACTACCAAATTCTATTTAAAGAAAACCTTTTTGACAATAAGATCTGCACAGGAGAAGAATAGTCTGTCTAAGGCAGTGTTGGCGGGGGAGTGCCAGAAACTAGAAGTTCAGCTCCTCGACGCATGCATGCACACTGGGGAACTCTTTTTCTGGTTTCCAGCACACCCATGCGCACAAAGATCAGCTGGCCAGCGTGCTGGAACCCAGAAAAGCAACGGGCAATAGCTGGCGTGCCCAGAGAGATGGCTTTGTGTGCCACTTCTGGCACATGCCATGGGTTCACCATCACGAGAGCCTAAGGAGATTATGGGTTCTCTCTCTGGAGATTATTTTTAGAGTCCAAGCATTCATTCATTCTTCACAGTTTTGACTTGCCCACCTCTATCAGAGAAGGACTCTGACTGGTGTACAATAAAATGTTAAAATATAAAAATAGTATTTAGAAATTTAGTTACAACTCATGAAGATGGGTTAATTTGTTTTCCTGTAGCCTATAGAGTTCATCATCCTTGTGGTCCCTTCCAACAATTTTACAGCAGGTAGACTCTTGTTAATACTAAAAATATTTTTAAAAAACCAGCTTCCAGAAGTAATTGTTATGAATGTGTGACCTGGTTGAGGTGTATACTGGCCTTGAAACTGTAACCCCATAATTTGGTTGGAGAACATTTAGCATCTATTTCAAGTTCACATTTATTTATTAAACCTATATAGATGTTAATCTCCATACAAGACTCTAGGCAATTCATAAATAAAAAGATAGCAAAGCAATTCAAAAAAAGAGTGACTCTGGGTCAGTCATACACACTCATCCCAACCTATATCACAGGACTGTTGTAGGAAAAATAGGAGTGTTAGATTTTCTAATAAAGGCAGGATAAAAAATTACAGATAGTTAAAAACAATAGGAACTATAAAACCATTTAAAGTGAAAGCAAAATTTATAACTGAGACAATCATTTTATACCTAATAATATAATATAGCCACTGCACCAATATTACCATACCTGTCTATCATCATGCTTCTCAAATACAAAAGTATGGCACGTAATAAAGTACATTATTGGTTTATTAAATGCATTATTGTTTAATAAATACATTTATATCAAAAGAGATAAATGCAGCAACTCTAAATTCCTTTCTATAAATATAATTTATGAATATACATCTGGGCATTAGTTTGTTAATAAATGATCATATTTTTGAAATGTTTCTTTTGTAACAGCTGCTACCTGCCAAAAAATTTTGGGAACCAGATGATCCAGCAAAGGATGGACAAAAAGGGATATTTCTTGGTGATGAGTGGAGAGAAACTGCTTGGGCAACACCTCGTAAGTGGTACTTGTTTAAGTCATTATGTAAACTGTACAATTTACGGTGGGAAAAGACTGTTCCTAGGTTCAGTGATAGAAAAATCTGCATTGATTTAAGCTGTATTAATTTGCATATTGATTTTAATATTTCTCTTTAAAATTTAAAATAGACCACTCCATGTCCCATCCTATTATGGTTCAAAGAAAGCCTGGACATGTTTTTCATGGAACAAGTGAAGTAAACGCTGTCTTATCTCCTCGATCAGAGAGTGGTGGCCTTGGTGTGAGCATGGTCGAATATGTGCTAAGTTCTTCTCCAGCTGATAAATTGGACTCCCGGTTTAGGAAAGGAGCTTTTGTAAGTAGCTTGTTTGTATCAAAAGTTATTGTAGGCTATTCTACAATATTACTACCTGTTAGATTTCACTCATGCTGCCATGTAATACAGCAACAAATATATTAATTATTTTTGTTGTGGTCTCCAGAAAGCAGTGCTTTCTGCTAAACAAGATCTTATACGTATACTCAACTGTTCCATGTTCCTGTTGGGAAAATGGCTTCAAAATCATAATTGTAACATGAAGTGTTGTACATAGATCATCCATATGCCCTGCAAATATTTTTCAAAGGCTTTCTGTTCATAAGAAATCCTTTTAAATAGCTGTATTTATTCCAAAGGTGCTTTCATTATGAGAAAGAGCAAGATGTCTTACAAAAGCATAAAATGACATTTTGGTTATATGTTGTTCAGTCATTCAATGGCTTCCAACTCTTCATGATTTGATGAAGATAATTTTACTAGGATTATCTATCTGTAATTGCCTCTTTGAGCTTATGCCATTTTAATTTAATATGTCTTATAGTATTTCACTCTAGACAGTATTACAGGGAAGAAAGGAGTACCAAAAACTGCCTCTTATGTGCAGGGTTAAATTCCTTTGGATTATCAAAACCTCTCACAACCAGAAAAGCCACCCTTAGAAAATTTAACGTCCGCTAATGTTGATTTTTTCAGTTTTATCCTGAAAGCTAGCTTTATTTTATATATGTGCAACACATTTTATTTAAGAATGACATCTGACAATCAAGGTAGCTTACAACATTAGTTAGATTTGGTAATTGTGGGTGCTACATTTATTTTCTGCTAGATTCAGACCAAACATGTTTTTTTACTTAGGGCACTAGAGAAGCTGAAACAGATGGACCTGAGAAAGCAGACCAGAAAGGCAAGGTTTCTCCATTTGAGGAGGACAAGAACAGAGATCTTAAACAAGTTGATGATGACGATGTTACCAAAATAAATGGCAGAGGCTTGCCAAATGGAATGGATGCTGATAGCAAAGATTTTAAGTAAGGCTTAGATATTTGGGGGGTGGGGAGGAAGAGATATCTGTTTTCAATAAATAAAATTTATGGATGTACGGGTTCAGGTTAAAAGTTTCATTTAGGTTTTGTGATATTTTGCATAATGCTTGCGATCTTTATACATGTTAAGTTTTATTATGTTTTAATTATGGGATCTATGCAGGCAGTAATACAGATGGGTGTCCTGTTGTTATCACTAAATTTAATTAATTGAAATTGGAGTTCAGCAGCAACTTCTGGGAGGCCGTAAGTTGTTTGTTCTGCTAAAAAAAGAGTACACCCCCTCCCAGATGTTTCCACTAATTTAAATTGTAGGTCAGTCATCATCTTCAAGAAGAGAGCCTATTCTCAGTCTTTGACACCACATTAAAGGATATGATAATTTGTACTTTTTCTTTTCAATTTTTTTTTCCATGCTATGTTCATGGATGATCCATGGTTTTCTGCATTGATCAAGACTCATTGTTCAGATCTACCTATATGAATGTATCCAAATACATATGCTCGTGTTTCCTTTATATCATACAGAGTCTTCACTTAGCAACAGCAATTGGGACTAGAATTTCTATTGCTAAGCAATGTGGTCATAAAGTGCAATATCAGGTGACCTCATTGCTTAGTAATACCAAGCTTACTACAGGTCATTAATTGGGGACCTCCTTGCAACTACCTTCTATCTTCAGGTGACTGTGGGATGCTGCAGCTGTTGTAAGTGTGAGGCAGTTCCAAGTGCCCATATTGCCATCATGTGGCACAAGGGTCAGATGATCAGAACTTTGAATCAGTCATGTGTATCCCTTTGATCAATGTTAGGGACGGTTGATGAATGAATGATGCTGTTTAACCAAGGACTACCCGTACAACAAATGTCCCGGTTAGTTTAGTTGTATATCATCTTGGAAAACAGTCTGCCGAACACTTTATTAAATTCTGACAAAGATATTAGCAGCTTGGTATGAAAGAAGGCCAACTAATGACTATCAGAAATCACAAAGAATGCGTATATTATATTTCATTGGTGCATGGTTATGTAAACAGGGTTAACAAATGTTTTCCTGGGAAGTTCAGAGAGAGAAAAATGACACCCCCCCACAAATGTATATTTTGAATGATTGTGTACAGAACTGTAAGGGCTAAAAAGGTCATCTCCTGAATTAACTGCTGATCAGAAGGGGTATGTCTGGAGAATTGCTTATTGTCCATTGTATATGATTAGGTGACTGATAAAGGAGAATATTTGTAGCTCAAAGTTGAAATTAGGTTAACGATTGGGTGACTGCTTCCTGCTGAATAACCAGAGAGTACAAAGAACATAAGGTAACTTGGTTCCAACAAGATAAATGGGAACTGCTACAGAATTTCACTGGGGAATTTAAGTGAAAGTCCAAGTTTGTACTTGGCTAATCCAGAAGCCTGAAGGGGAAAAAAAAAAAGAAATAATAGATTTTCTACTGGTGGTAGTCTAAGAAGTGGAATGTTTCATCATCGATACTGAAAATCACAAAACAAACCCTGAATTGTGTTCTCATATTTCATGCTTTCACAACATGGATGAAGAATAGGAAGGAAAAAGAAAAATATTGCAAATCAATGAATGACTATGCAAGTTAGGTTAATAAGAAAGATTTAATTTCTGAGACGGGCTTGTGGTCCAAAGTATTTACATTCAAAACTACTGACATAAGATACATTGTATGTCATAAGGAATGGAAAATGTGTCTGGGCTGCACATGATAAGGTTGATTAGAAGAGCTTTACATTGAATCAGTGTATGTACACTCCTCGTTAAAGTCTTGTGTACTGTACAGAAGGGTTCTGGAAATGAACTTTTAAGTTTTTAAAAAATAGGCTTGCTTTCATTGCCTTCATTGTCTGTACTTTAATGTTCAGAATGAATAAAATGAGTTTGCTCTTTGGACAGAAGCGTAAATATGATTTAAAGATATCAAAATGACGTGGTGGTCTGATTCCTTTGACTGCATTGTGGCATTTGAAGAGGAAACCATTCTTAAGAAGAAAAGCAGTTGCACCGTCTGTTAAAAAAAATTGATTCCTACCCATAAAGCCAAATCAACAAACCTGGAATTGTTTAGCCTATTATCAAAAAAAAAAACCAAACTCAGAATGAGCAGAGGTTAGTGGAGATGCTAAGAAGAACAAAAACAATCTTGTTAGATAAGTTCAAAATGAAAAGAATCAATACACCAGCTGATCAATAAAGAAGGAAAAGTATTTACAGGCAACAAGAAAAAGCAGAAACCACCGAAGCTACATAATTTGTTTCATTTTTCCAGCCACAAAGAAGATTGTGAAGCCAGAATAATAGGGGTTGAAGCTTGTGATTGATGGAAACATAATCAGGGAAAAACTCTTTAGTTTGACTGGGTTTTAATCTTTTGGGGTAAATGAATTGCATCATAGGGTGCTGAAGGAACTAGTTGATTGACCTGTTATCCTGGTGAACAGATGAAGTTCCAGATGAATTGAAGAAAATAAAAAAGGCGGTGGGGGGGAGATCCCTTGTGCCCAGTGACTGACATCAGTATCTGGGCAGGAGATAAAGAGGTTGGTCTGTAGGCTCTTTCAAAGCACTGTGATAATTGCTAATGTTAGCGTGGGTTTATCTTGAATAAATACATTTTCCTCAATTTTTTTTTCATAGGATAACTTCCATAATAGATCGTGGGAGTGCTATATATCTTCAACAAAATACTCAGTGATTAAAGCTGACCAGAAGACATAAATTACATTAAAATTTTGATAGTTTGGAGAAATGGGTTGAAAAGGGTAGAATGAGTTTAACAGAATCAAAGATAAAGTTTAAACAAAAATCACATGTACAATTGTAGATGGCTTAGTATTAATAGTAAATAGTGTGGTTTGGCAATAGTTATGGAAACAATTGGAATTTAGGCAATGCTCTTTTTATGAACAGGTTGCATTCTGAGAGGCTGTTCATAAATCTGTTTTGTTCACAAGTCCAAACAAATATATATGTAACATGCTGTAAATTAACCTCCTCCCAATTTTGGGGACCTTTCCTGTTGGAGTTGTGGACAGGTTTTTTGTATTGGTGAAAGTTCATAACTCAAAAGTTTGTAAGTGGAATAATGTTTTGTAGTTGATTCCAAATTAAATATGAGCTAGCCATTGGATGGGACTCTCCAAAAGGCAAATATAGTTGTAGGCTGCAGCAACAGACATATCATTTCCTAATTAAAAAAAGAAATTATTCCACTCTGTTCTGCTTTGGTCAGATCCTGTCTTGAGTGTTACAACCAGTTCTGGGAATTACAAGGAGTCAGAAAAATTCAAACAAGTTCTAGTAAGAAGAATGAAGCTAATCAAGGGACTAGAAGCTAGATTGTATGAGGAGAGATTGAAAAAAAAATCTGTATTTAGGTTTGAGAAAAGAAGATTAAGGATGATGTGACAGAAACTCTTCAAATAGTCCTTTTTGAAGAAACTCTTCAAAAGTCCTTGGTTAATGACCATCATTCAGAGATTCTTATTAACAATGCTGAACAAGTGGTACTTATGACTGTTTCTCAAAGTTCTAGCTGTCCGACCCATGGTTTGGCAAATGGCTTGTACTGAGGAGGTTGCAGAGTCCCATATCACATGATTGCCATTTGCAACCTTTCCTGCTGGCTTTCCAACAAAGTCACTGGGAAAGCTGACAAGGAAGGTTGTAAGCCATTCCTGTAAGTCATTCTCATTCACACCACTTTCCTGCGTCCTTCCGTATTGCTATGCTTGTACCAGCAACCACTTGGCCTAGCACTGGCTTCTTGTCAGCTTCCCCATTATCGTTGCTTAAAAGCTGTCAGGAAGAGGTCCTCAGTTAACAACCGGTAATCCTCAGTTATGGTACGAACAGATTGTCAGGATTGCCATGACTAAATGATGTGGTTACATAATGTGCTTTATAATTCCCTAGTTTCTTCATTTTATCTTCAAAATAGGGTCTTGCCTGAAATGTTTTAATAGAAATAGTATTCAATTATGTAAGTTTTTCAGTGTAAAATAGGCTTGCTGTGTAATTGACTTGGAATAGGATTTCCTTAATGCTGCCCTTTTAAGATTCACAATTAAGTTGGCTTTGAAGACATGAACTTAGCTTTGAAGCCTGAG
Organism: Pseudonaja textilis; assembly: GCF_049901715.1. NCBI lineage: Eukaryota > Metazoa > Chordata > Lepidosauria > Squamata > Elapidae > Pseudonaja > Pseudonaja textilis. The sequence goes on along the minus strand of NC_141990.1, from coordinate 138,992,320 downwards.
CTTCCCATATCCTGCCAAGCGTGCTTTCCTATCATCATCACCACCATCACCCTCAAAATGTAGATCTACTTTTTTAAAGTCTGCGCTTTCTACTATAGCATATTTATTAAACATTTATGTTACCTTTACCAGAAAGTACTAAGCACATACTGTGCGTGCTGTTTCATGACTTGGCTTGTTCAAGAAAAACAACAATAGCAGCAAATTTTACCAGCAGGTTAATTTTACCAACTGTTTACCCTAAAAAGCAATATCTATAAATTAATGTGTAGGTTTGGGGTCATTAATCATTCAAACATGTTAATTTTCCCATTCGCTGTTAACATTCCACTGCTCCTGAAAGTAATCATTAACATAACAAGATAACAGTTATTTTGTACATCATTATTTGAATTACGTACCAATTAATGTAAAATTATAGATGGATCTAATTTTCAAACAATTTCAACATTAACTATCATATAGAACAATTGTGTGCCATTTTCTTATAAATCAAGGAACAAAAAATTATTGTGACATCTTTATATGTATAAAGTTTTTCAACATCTTTTTAGCCAGTTGTGTTTTTTTTTAATAAAAGCTCATTTTTTTTCTTTTTCTTTTTCTAAGCAGTCGTACTCCTGGAAGCCGACAAGCATCCCCAACTGAAGTAACTGAGCGTTTGGGTCCAAACCCTAACTCTGCTGAAGGCTTGTCTTCGCTTTCTAATCCTTCAACTCACAAGCCACTGGTGGAAGAATTTTCAACCTCTGAATCTCAGAATTTGGATGCTATGGAACAAGTGGGTCTTGATTCTCTGCAGTTTGATTATCCTGGAAATCAGGTACAAATGGATTCTTCAGGAACTACTGTGGGACTCTTTGATTACAATTCACAACAACAGGTTAGTATTTCTTTTATAGCCATATTAATGGTTGGAATTATAACATTATATAACTCACCAGTTTCAACTAAAAATGGGAGTTTTCTAAAGTTCTTACATCTCTTTTTACTATTGCTGTTGTCTTTTTAATTTGTAGTAAAAAAATTGTTTACATCATGTCGATTCCATATCAAGGGAAGACACTGGATTCATATAATTTCAGTCATAATGTCTTAGCTTTGAATAAACTCACCCATTGTCATTTATGAATCATAATTCATAGCTCAATATTTTGCATGGTGTTTGAGACTTCTACCACCAGGTAGTACAGTATACTAAAGAAAAAGATGAAGTATAAGTTGCATTTCTGGTAGTAGTTTATTATAATGTGGAATTCTTTCATAACATTATTGAAGAATTAATTCTATTTAAATTTGAAATTCAGTGTTGAACAGTCCTGTGCTTAACACTCCATGGACCAATAATGGGCCAGTCTTATAAATTAAATAGGACTAGAAAGTGTCTTTGTTAATGTTGTAATACATGTCTCCTTCAAAAATCGAATCCCTTTTGCTTGTTGTCATTTTTGTCTTAGATATTTCAGAGGACTAATCCTCTTACTGTTCAGCAGTTAACAGCAGCACAACAGCAACAATATGCACTGGCAGCAGCTCAGCAACCACATATAGGTGAGACATTTTAAAATTTGTAATAAAAAATTTCTGGACTTAAAGTTGGTATAGGGAACTATGATTTTATATATATATACACATAGATTTAGTAGAAATATTTCAGGTTTTTTTTTAAGCCAGTGGTAATAAGCAGGAATATGTACAATAGATTTTTTTCCAACTGCCAAAGGGCTCTTGTTTCCTCCTCAAAAGACTATCCATAGGATTGGTAGATCTTAACAAATCATGTTTGGCTGTGTCTTTAGCTGCTGCAGTTGGAGGGAAGGAATTCTTGGGAACCTTAATGAGAAGTGCCAGATTCTTCCACTTGATCTTTAGCAGATGCAGGTCAGACACTGTGTGAATTGCTTTCTACCTGCACTACATTGTATATCACCCTTGGGACCTCAGAGCTTTGTCAGTAAAGATTGTGAAACTGTGAAGTAGAGTCGTAGTAGTAGTAAAATAAAAATATTTTATTGGAATGTATGTTCTAGTATGAAATGAGCTTACAAAATGCTTTATTGCATATTACTTATTACATATTTTACATACTGAATTTTTAATATTGGCAGAAAAATTTAAATTGTTGGTTACAATTAAAGCCTTTTCAATTTTTTACCAATATTCTCTGAAATCACATCAAACTTGTGACATTTAAAAACTTGTGTGGTACAACACTGTGCGATGTCTGTTTTTGGTGAAATTGAACCTTTTGTTACTGTAACAGGTGTATTTTCGGCAGGCTTGGCTCCAGCTGCTTTTGTGCCAAATCCCTATATTATCAGTGCTGCTCCCCCAGGTGCTGACCCATATACAGCAGCAGGCTTGGCTGCCGCAGCTACCTTGGCAGGTAAGGCAATACTGCTTTAAGACAACTCCAGTATTACATATTTTAAAAACATTTGCTTTAAAAAAAGTATAAATCATCCAGGTTAGTGATATTGTTCCCCTAGATTTTCAAATATCAAATTTACTATGGACACTATCGAGTATTCAGTCCTGTTTGTTTTCTGTTGAACCCATGTCTGTGGAATGAATTCTAACCAAGATTTTAATTTGACTTTTCTACACCTATTGTTCTTAGTCTACCAAGTCCCTTCATTCAACACCCGGCAGCAGAAAAACTAAACCAAATGTTAGCAATTTATTGTCTTCCTTTTGAATGATGTCACAAAATTGGGACAGGGCAGGAAAGAGGAGCATATCACTATTTTCAGTATTTTAATTATAAATTGACCATCAGATAAAATGGATCAAACCTGACATTTGAGAACAGAGATGAAGTCGTCCTTGGATTAAAATCCATAATCAAATAGATAGCATCATCTAATTTGCTATCTTAATCTGTACATAGTTAAGTTACTTTTTCTTGGGCTTAAATGATTTATGTATGGCTATCTAAGGGAGTTTGTTATTTAGGAAGCTGCTGACTGAAAGGCTGATTCAAATCACAAAACTGAATATGATTTATCCTCAGTTTTATTAATCTATATGATTTGCAGGCATAGAATAAGTTTTCTAAATACCAATTCCAGGTGAACCTATGATCACAACCACAGACCAGTCAATTAGGGTTCCTCTAGGTCTGGATGGAGACAAGTATTTAAGGCTAAAAAAGACAGATTCTACTAGCACCTACCCTCCAATTGTTCATAAGTAAACCCGTTTCTTGTTCTACAATTGTTGTCAGTTGATGCAAATTATTTGGTCACATCTAATTTTATTCTTAATAAATATTTAGTCTGCAACCTTATTTGGATTACTATAGCCAGTGTAATTGATGTAAATCTTTACAGCCTCGTTATTTGGTTTATGATAGCCTGATTTCAGCCTTAGACTCTTGCTGGCAGTTCTTACTATCTACACAGTAACCCAAACAAATTTTGCTGATAAGGAGAACCTGACAAAGTTTCTTATAAAGAAGCTTTCTCATCAGAGGAGGAAGAGCTACTGGGTTGGCCTTAGTGGTGGAATGTTATATTATCAAAAAAACCTCTAAAATATTGCCTGGAATTGGGATAAAATTTGAAAGAAAGGTACAAAGTGGCTGGCAACTAAAATGAACCTAGACAGCTCTGGTTGTTGAAGATTTATGGTATTAAAGTGGAACTAATATGGTATAATATGGACTGGTATATAGCTCAGTTGGATTTGGCAATGTTTATTAATTCATTGAGAGATCTGGAAAAGACCGCTGAAGAGTTTTGGGCACAATTCAGAAAAGAGTGCTGAATGATTAGGAAGATACATTAGGTGGTGTGGTCTGCTCTGTCCTTCTTGAGGAGGATGGAAAATCTAAGGTTTGCCACTTGGAGAAAAGCCAGCTGCCAGCCTAATTAACAGAGGGAAAATTGGTGTCAGTGTCAGTAATTTATAATTCCTTCCTTAATTCTAAATAAGGAAGTAGGTAGGTAGAAATATAATACAGTCAGACAGAGAGACAAGATTATAGAGTGCATTCATGCTGTACCCATAGAAAAATCTTATGTTACATAATATTAAATAAGAGAGAAAAGTGCAGTCATTCTACAGTTTAGAATCTCTTCACTTATGTAGAAATAAGTAGAAGAAGGTGTGCGATCAGAACTTGGCACATCAACCATAAATCTATTAGGACTGCTAAAGAAAAGCAGCTGTTGGACTGGAAGGAAAGGTTAAACAAATGGAATATACTTCTTTTTTACTTTTGTGTCCATTGTATGCAGCAGTGGGGTCCTACCTGTTCAACTACTGGTTCGGTGATTGCGCATGTGTGCACGCACACCTAACCCGCATGCGCAACTTTCCCCACACCAGCTGGGGCCTGCAATGCCCATCAGCTGAGAGGAGAAAGAAGAGAAAAGCGCAGGGACAGGTGGGAGGGCACTTTTCTCTTCTTTCTCCTCTCAGCTGATTGTCCTTTTTTCCCTCCTCTTAGCTGATCATGGGGGGACTTTTTTTTTTTTTTAACTAGCAGTTCAGCCGAACTGGTCTGAAACGGTAGCATACCACCACTGATTGTGTGGTACTAAATAAATGTTTGGAGGGTATGGGAGAAATCCTCCTCCCTATGTTTGGATCTTTTCATATTTTTAGATGGTTAAGATGATGATTCATGTTATTTGTATATCGTTGCCCATCCTCTCTATTTTTTTTAAATGTGAAGTTGTTTTCTTTTTTTCTGTAAGTCTGGATTCATTGTATTATTTCAAGACAGTGATACTTGTACAGCATTAATTAAAATATATTGACATTGCTTAGATAAATTAAGAACAGTAGAAGTAAAAAAGATAAATATTCTATCAATATTCATTACAATTTAGGACATTGGTACTGCAAGCATGAAATTATTTGATCTTTTCTTCCATAACTGAAATAACATTAAAAAAGAGGTTCTTGCAGATCACATTGAAGTCTGTATATAATGTAAATAAGAAGAGGAAATAAATACAGATTTAGCAAGAATTAAAATAACAAATAAATAAATGAGGTGGAAGGGGAGGAAAATGAACTATTGGGTTTCTAACATTCACTTTTTGGTATATCTGCTGATTTATTATTGTATACTATTGTATTGTAAATGTCTACAGTATTGTAGACATTTAAGCCCTATAGATGCCTGATGGTAAGTGATTATATTTACCTTGTGTTGTGATGTTTGGGAACTATTTTTTGCTTAAATTTGGTTAACATTCATTACATATATCTATACTGTTAGTTTTGCCATAGCTAAATACTCTGTGTCCAAGTTTCCAATCAGATAGAATTGTATCTTTCTTCCAGTGTTAAACACAATTCATCCTCACTGCTGTAAACATATCTTTCATTAAATTCTAATGTTTCTTGTTGATTTTTGCTGACATAATAACTAATAAAAAGCATTCATTTCTACTTAAAATTGCAAAATTTTCTGTGTTGTGGTATGTATAGCTTTCTAATACTTGAGTGGGTTTTTACATGCTCAGCATGTGGTTTTGTGACATTTCCAATATTTATTACTGTCTATCTTAGATATTATTATAGAGTTTTATACCAGTTGTAGAATACCTTTAAATTTTCCTTTAAATTTTTTACTTGATTTGAATTTTATAGATTTAGTCTGTAACTCTTCCCAATGCGGTGTTGTAACTGTCTCTTTAAATTGCTGCATCGTTTTATCATACAGCTTTTGTTTTCTTTCTCTTGGCGCAACATATCTAAGCAAAAATTTATACAGACTCCCTAACAGCTGGTGCTGTTTTTGTATGAGTATTTCAAAATTTTGCCTATTTTAAATGTCCGTCCGTCCTTGAAATTTGATTTTACTTTCCAGCAATTTGTAAGTACATCAACCAAGATACCTTCCAGCCTTCACCAAGTAGTTCTTGCTGTCTTTTTAGAATCTGAGTAAACCATATTTGCATATGTAATTACATTTTTCTTGCTACAATTGTCTCCAACATGAAAAACATTTCAGAGAACCACTAGAGATGAGCTTATTATTCTTTTCATTGAATTTCATGTTGTTGTCCCATTTTGTCTAATAATATATCATTTAAATTTTTATCATCCTTTGTAGTTGGCAACGATTAGCAAAATAAAATTTGCAGGGACTCCTTAACTTTGTTTTTAGCATCTCCACACCATAATTATGTACAAAATTATTGGCTAAACTGGTTCCTTCCAAAATTGCTGTTCTACAATCAAAGGATTTTATCTACTCTGTTGTCCACTACAGGCAGTTTGCTTTATGATGCTGTTTAGACTTTGGAAAAGCAAGATCATCTCTGTGGAATCATGTAGGATTTTTGTTGTTGTTTGATACTTGGTTTTTTTCCCAGTGTACATAAACTTACTGACAGTTTCTTACAATTCTTGTAGAGTTCTCTTTGAAATTCTGATTGATCCCATTAGGAATAGATAGTTTATCTTGGGTAGTACATTTATTTTAATCATTGTGTTCTGCTGACAATCATGAGTATAATTGAGCAACCATTTCATTTAACAACCAAGTTGCCAATCCCAGTTGTCACCAAATGAGGACCATGTGTAGTTTGAAATTAAAACAAAGTTTTTCACTAAATGGGCTTCCTGCAGAAGATTGGTTTCTCCTTTTGTTAAAAATATCTTGTAATTATTTTTGGTTTTGAATTCAGAATATACTCCAAAATGATTGTTTTCATGAACTATTTTATTTCCTATTGTGGTTCTGTAATAAAACCATGTCATCTGGATAACGTTTTTCCACAAATTTTGAAACCTATTATTTGTTTGAAACCTATTATTTGCAGGCTTTTTCTGCCACTATTTCTAAAGTAATGTTAAATAATAAAATGGACATCCTGGTTTATTTATTTATTTGGAAATCTGAAAAGAGCATTCCATTAGCTATAATCGTCACTTTTTTCTATTAGTGTATATGTTTAACCTAAGCTTGAACTTTTTCTGCAGGATTTATTTTATTCAATACTACCAGCAGGAATTGCCCTGAAAATGGTCAGAGGCTCTTTTTGCATACCCTCAAACCAGTTCATTTTCCTTCCTTTTCTTGTTTTTAGGTTCTATTATATTGATTATAACCCTAGTGTTGTTCTTTGTATTTCTCTTTGGGATAAAACCAGTTTAGTCAATATGTATGATATCTGGTACACATTTCTTCAGTCTATCAGGTAATATTGTTGTAAAAAAACTTGTAAGCTACCTTCAGTTCTCCTAGGGGGTAAGCACTATTGTAGAAAAGTTTGTAGAACTTGAATCATACCTGGAGGTAAGCAGAATCAGTGTAGTTCTCAAAGAAAGGGGGGTTACATGGTCATGTTTATTTAAAAATTTAAGTCATCTAAACATCAGAGAGTTAATTATCTCCAATCAATAAACAATATAAGTAGTTCTTGATTTACAACCACAATTGGGGCCAGAATTTCAGTTGTAAATCGCATCAGTTGTAAGTTGAGGCTCCCACATGACCAGACTTTTTTTGGTTATTGTTTTTATGGTGGTCATTAAGCAAATTACATCTTCCGTCCAAATCTATTCGTCCAAATGAGCATTTTTTGGATCACACATCGGGGTCACATGACCATGGGATGTTGAAACCAGTTGTAATGTAAACCAGTTGCCAGCTGCTTGACATACGGTTTTGACTGCAGGGAGGTAGCACAGCATTTTACAATTGCCAGAAGGGCTTTACAGGCCATATTGTACCCCTTCCAAAGCCTTTGTAACTCCAAACAGTAGGTAAATGATCAGTCATAAGTTGAAGACTACATGTGCTATAGTTACTACTAGTATTTTATAATAATACAGTAAAATAATGCTTTTTTAAAAAGGAGAGGCCGGTTAGGAAATCTTTGTGGGATCATAGTTTGAGAATCATTACTGTTATAAAACAACTTAGGATCCAAATTTCTTTCCCAGTAACTATCTGGTCTGTGCATTAAAAAAAAAAATGGGAGGATTTATTCACAGTCCCACTGGTGGCTTCAGCTCACAGTGAACAAAAGTAGGGCCTTTTCTGTAATGAAACTCCAATTATGAAATTTCTTCTAAGTATATGGCTTTCCCCAGGATTATTGTATTTTAAACAACTAAAATATGCCTATTCAGTCAAGTATTTATAAGATAGCTGTTTAGGATCAGACTACCCTGGTTGCTTTTGCAAACTGCTTTAATTTGTTGCATTTTTATTGTTTTGGATTAATAGTTTCATAGTGTTACTTTTTTGTAGGCCACTTTGTCTCCTTTTGGAAAAATTACGGCATGAAACAAAAATAATTATTAATATTAAATGGAATTTTATTTTTCACTCTGTGTTTTCTACACTAATGTTTTAAAAGATTGCTTAGGAAGTGATGTTACCTAATGTGCGTCAGATGATGCATGGGCAGAAAATGAGCAAGAACTTTTTAAAATTACAGAAAAGCTTCACTTGAGCTGTTCTTTTTATATTATGTATTAGTAGATTACATATGAAACATTGATTTGAATTGGAGGGAAAAAACATAATTTTCTCATTAAAATCAAATTGTAAAAGATTCAATTTGACTGGCTTTCAAGAGGTATTGTTTTATTGACTGTATACTAACCTCCCACATATTTCTTTCAACTGTTAGAGACAAAATATAGCCGTCTTTTGGCTGACAGGGAGTTTAAGGGAATTTTGATATCACATATGTAGTGATGTTTGCTTATTTATGATAATATTAGGTATTATCAAGTTACTTTTGTTCCCAAAGCATTAGAAAGTGAAAATATAAATATTCTGATAAAAATCTTTTCTTTGTCAGGGCCAGCAGTTGTTCCTCCTCAGTATTATGGTGTTCCTTGGGGCGTGTATCCAGCCAACTTGTTTCAACAGCAAGCAGCCGCCACAGCAAACAGCACTGCCAATCAGCAGGCTGCATCACAGGCACAACAAGGACAGCAGCAGGTAAACCAGACAGATAAACATGCCAAATATTTCTTTGCTTGTGTATTTTGCTATCTAACAATCTATATATTATTTCTCCCTCCCTCCCCTCTGTGTGTGTGTGGGGGGGGGTGTATAAATATTCCTATATGGCTTGACATATTTCTTAGATGTAGCAATCCAAAAACTCTGATTCAAGTGTATTTCATTTTCAGGTTGGTCTGCAATTTTTAGTTTCTATGAACCATGATTTTGACTGAACTTGATTTTTGAACCAGAGATACTTACGTTTTTTTCCCCTGTTTACTAGTTGAATTCACGTAGGCATCATGTTGGCTTTGTGTGTATGTGTGTGTGTGCAACACCCCACAGCAGCAAAGATCAAATTCAAAAAATAGCAGAAAGCCAGAAATCAACCAACCTGAAGGATTCCAAGTTTTACCTTGGAAATAGTTTGGAAAGCTATTGATTTCTCTTACCTGGTCCCTACTCTAATTTATATCTGAAAGAATCACAAGACATCCGATCCCATTACCATGCCCTACAAAATATTTGTGGAGTGTACTATTTCTCATTTCCATAGTTCCCTGCCAACTACCATACCAAATCCACCAAGCTGATTCCACAAGTAGAAATCATCTTTTTAGGAAGGCTGTTTGTCTAGCTCAAGGGTGTCAAACTGGCAGCCTGTGGGCCAGATGTATCACACGCAGGCCACACCCACCCCAGCTCTGCAAAGGGGGAAAACGTCACGATACATCATGTGACAGCAAAGCGACACTACCAGTTTGAAACCCGTCATCTAGCTGATATAGCCACCAATTTTTATTGCATGGCAAGGAAGAGAGAGTGCAGGATTTGCAGAGGGTGAAGGAATTGGCAAAAAGTGGATTCCTGTCTTAAATAAATAGAAGTGGCTTTTGCTGTTTAAAGCTGGAATCAGAAAATGCCTCTTGACATTAAAAATGGAGTTTATATGAGAATAATTATCCAAGGTATTGATCACAAATTGCTGATGTTGTCTCAGGATTATTTCAAAGGGAATTTTAAAGGGAATCTGATTATCTGTTATCTTATACAAATGTGCTTGAACAACATAATTTACTGCTTTATTAAAAGAAATGGCCTGTTTTTAATTATTTTAATTCATGTTAATGTCTCTTGTAATTTATATTTGTGCCTGTTATTAGGTGATAAATCTTAGGCTCATACAGATGTAATATTTCCTGGCTCCTAATTATAATTAGATTCCTTTCTTCTTTTACTCCTTTTTTCCCCAGCTAACTTTGTTTAATGTTATATCAGTTTGGTAATAGAAGGGTAGTTAGAACGTGGCTTTAAAATTAATTTGTAAATGTTGCTAATGATCACTACTATTAACCTATTTACCTCATGATTAATTGGAAAAACACAGGAAATTTGCATGTGATGCTGATTTTGAAGCAAAATGACTACAACAGACTTTGACTGCACTAGGCCTTAGGACAGTATTTTATGAGCGACACTTCTTGTTTCTTCCTACTACATAGCAGAACTGAGAAATTTCTTTATTTCTCATGAGGATAATTAATAATAATAATTGGATATATAACTTTAGACAAAATGCTAAATACTTCTTAAAATACCTGTCAATTGAAAAGAATTCTCTAGTAAAAAAATAAAAAAAAATGACTTTGATGAAGACAAAATATTAAATCATGAATAAATGTATATGAAAATATATTTTTTTCAAGAATTGTTGTAGAGGTCACATGTCAGATTTTTGTGATTTATCATATTGTATGTTCAGTTTCATCAGAATAATAGGTGAAAGATGCTTATTATCTATAATTTGAAATGTTTGTAGAGTAAAAATACTAATTCAATCCTCAGGAGTTCAGTCTGATCTGTACTGACTCTGATTGGCAAACAATTGACCATGGTTAAAAGTACTGAGGTAACTTTCACTAAACAAGATGTACTAAGAAAGAGATCATTATTATCTGTTAAGAATTCTTTCTGTATGATTTTGAGCCAACAAGCATTATATCTGCAATGATCCAAGAAAGTAGATACTTCACTAAACCTAGTAATCCCAATTTTCTGATAACTGCAATTTTAAAAATGTTAAGAAACACAATATCAAGGCTGGTGATGGTTATAAGGATGGAATTCTTACCTGTTTGCCATGCTTACCTACTGCAATGTGTGGAATTCAATTCCTTGCCATTTCTTGAATTATATTTCGCAGTATTGGATTCTACAAAACCTCATGTCTTGAACTTGCACCTCTTATGCTGTATATTTTCTATCAAAATAATTTGCTCCTAATACACATTTCTTTTGATTGTACACACAAAAAAATACAATGAAAGCCATTGGTCTTTTATAGGTTCTTCGTACTGGCGGTAATCAGCGCCCTCTTACACCCAACCAGAGTCAACAGGGGCAACAGGCAGAGTCACTTGCAGCAGCTGCGGCAGCAAATCCAGCTTTGGCTTTTGGTCAGGGTCTTGCCACTGGCATGCCAGGTATATAACGATGAGTCAAGAAAACTAAAAGAAACTCAGTCTAAACATCCTGAAATCTTGATGTTATCACAATAGCCTATTTAGCTGTAATTTCTTTATTTAGCCTGAGTAAAACTCTGAAATGTGATTTTCGCCATGTTTATATCTATCAGGTTCAGCACGGAAGAATGCATCGGGAGAAAAGCCAAGATTTGGGAATGATATCTAATCTAGTAGCCTGGTTCCAGCCCTCTAGCCTAGCGTGTTGTAGCTATACTACCTTCCCCCCAAATTAAAATTCCCTAGTTCTAATCTCCCACTTAATAGGGTTGGAAATAGGGAATAAAAATAGAGTAAAAATGGGCCTTGTTCTATTTCTGTAGTTTGTTTTCTGCTGCAGCCTTGGGTGCTTTCCAAAATATCCATGCCAGGAACCATCTGAAATAGAAAGTGAACCATAAATGAAAGACAATTCCTATGTGCATTGTATCCAGCACCATTTTAAGATGTTTATCTTAAAATGTATTTAGTATTTGTTATTATATATAATTTAGAACTCAGTTCAGCAACATTTCAGAAATGTTATTTTTTTAAAAAAAAATATTCTACCTTAATTCATATTGATTATATAATATATTGATATTAAAGCATGCATTTAGAGCTTTCTTTTGGTTAACGTTAATTTAGATTTGTAATGTATGCATTTCTAAATTAGAAATTGAGTTTGCATGCATAGCATTTAAGCTTTGCACTGCTGATAATGCAGCTGTGTTTCTCTGCTTTTATGCAAATCACAAAGCTGCAAATGGCTATTAAGGAGTTACTTTATTGCATAATAGTAAGATTTTGGAAAACAGTTTAAACTTGCTGATAATCCACAGCTATGGCTGCTTTGCCTATGAGTGCAAAAGGGTAGCTTGGGGCACTTTTTATTTGGAATATTTCATCTTCCTAGCAAATGGATAATTGATCATATTCCAAATAGAAGGTGAAGCTTTGTGGTACTTTTTCTGCAGTGTGTCTGACCAAGTCAGGTATTCCCTTGGCCAGTTGAATAAATCCTGTTCCACCAGGATTGCAGTTTCAGTTTATAATTCAGTCAACCATTTCAGATTTCTTTCAGTTGCTGCAGAGGAGTCCGAGAGCCTGTCAGCTCCTTCTCTCTCCCCTTTCACTCCCTTGGAGCAAATAAAAAATCCAGGGTGCTTTGATCCTGGATAGGTATGGGTTATCCATGCACTCTTTTGCAGTAGGTAAAACACAACAAGAATACAAATAAAATGCTTAATAAGAACCATCTTTGTAGTACCGCTTGGTGGAGATAGTTTGAATTTCTAATTAGTCCTGCCTCTACTATTAACTGGATTATCATCTTCTCAACACACACTAATGCCTCTTCTCTGATCTAATTAAGTCTGTTGTGTGAATATTCTCTATGTCCATCCATCTATCTACTTTGCATTTCCTTTCAAGCACCGGAACCCCTTTTCTCTAGATATAGTAATCTAATTTGTTACAGAGTCCTTACGTGCAAAAGAAGAAGAAGGCTTTTTGCCCCACAAACATTTATAGTAGAGTTTTACATATTAGACAGACTTCAGCCGGTATTTACATACACTTCTGTTCCGGCACAAATTTGCTGGTGAAAAATCTGGGCATTGCAGAATATTGCTGTTTTAAAGTTATTTAGAATGTTTTCTTGACTGCATTTAACTGTTAAACTAACAAATAGAAAGTATAGGAACCCTTAGCATTCGGAGATACAAGTATTCTCATATTATGTTACAATATAAATCATGCTGCATATAGCTTCATTATGTATCAGTGTCACTCGCATTGAATTCAATTTTAGTTGGCAAAGCCAGACTGTTTATAATTTTAAGCATTAAAGAGAATCTGAGGGGACATAACAGCTTTTTTTGCTAAGTAAACGTATATAGGTCTACATTATAATGGGTATCTATCCATGTATACTTGGAACGAAATCCTATAATATTTCCACCTCAACCTCCTCTTTTAAAATTATTTTAGTAAAATAGATACCAGAGCTTGTCCAGTAAATTGCAGTTAGATATTTTTGGAGATTTAAAAAGATAAATTTGTTTTTTAAAAAAGAAAAAAATTAAAAGGAAAAAAAAGAAGCAGCATAATTGCTAAAGTATAAGGCCAAAGAAATACTATAATGATTAAGTTATGATGTTTTCCAATTTAACATTGATTAAGTTTATCCAGCGGTAATTGAAGTGGCTTAGGTAAATCATGGAAAGATTAAATTCAGTGTTATGAAAAGACTTCAGGAGAACACTGTAGATCTCAATTTTGGATATTTCAGGTGTATTTTACCTGATTCAAGAACTTTTAATAAACAGAATAGAAATAAAAAAATGATTGGTGCTACACCACTGGCATGCTCATACTTGTAGAATAATTAAGTAATGCTTTCTTCATAGAACTCAAAGTCAATATGGAGTACAGATAGTCCTCAACTTATAGCCATTCATTTAGTGATTGTTCAAAGTTTCAGTAACGCTGAAAAAAGTGACATGATTGTTTTTCACATTTACGACCGTTGCAGCATACCTATGGTCATGTGATCAGATTTTGGATGCTTGACCAATGAAATGTTTTTATGGCAGCTGCAGTATTCCAGGGTCATATTGATCAGCTTTTGTAACCTGACAGGCAAAAACAGTGGGGAAGCAAGATTTTCACTTAACAACTGTGTTACAAACTTAACAGCTGCAGTGTGTCACTTAACAATTGTGGCAAGAAAGGCTATAAATGGAGCAGTACTTAACAATTGTTTTTGCTTAGGAATGGAAATGGGCTCAGTTGTGGTCATAAGTCAAGGACTACCTGTGTATTCCAGATAGTTAAGAATTCTGTTGTGAAATTATATCACAGCCATGAATGACAGTCAAAGAGAAGTGTATTCATATATACCTTTTTAAATGAGTAGCTACTCTGCTCTGCTTCCCTCTTGACAAGTATTCTTACTTGGCATAGGTTAGTTTTCATTCTGCCAGCTGAAATTTCTACAGTAACAAGATGTAAATCAACTTTGTGTTAGTAAGATCCTAATTACTACAGCTGTTTCAGCTAGTAGAAGAACTAAATAAGAAAAACTTGACATTGTTCCTTAGAATTTTTGCTTATTTTAAGGGGAAAAAACTAGCTAATTTTCTTCTCTACCTCCAGATCAAACTTCAGGAATGGACAGATACGCATAATGTTAGGGATAGTGTCACCATACTAATTAGAACACTTTATGATGCTAATGTACTTATTTCTTACATATCTAGTACTGCTTATGACGCACATTCAGTTTTAAGTAAATTGTTATTTTACTTTTAAATATCCTCTAACAGATTATTCTACATTCTTTACAGAGGAGCAGTGAGCAGAAAGCAGTGAAAACCTGATCATTTGCTAGCACGTGAAAATATTAGCGAAGGTAGTAGAACAGAACAGCACAGTTTAGCTTTGTATATGCATCTATAATATGAAACACAGTAATTCCACTTTTCAGAAGCATATTCTGCTGACAATACTTGAGTACTGTAGCGATGACTTAACTCTGCACCATCTGTTTTGTTACCTTTTTGTCTGTTTGGTATATTTGCTTATTTCATGCTAAGGAATGATGTATGCCAGACATCAAATAACAATTCTTTCTAGGATTACATCTATAGAATATTATCACTCAGAACATGAGTGCTCTTGAAGGAAGTGATACTGGATCATGTTGCTGAAGTTTCTACTTGCTTTAGTTTCTTTGATAGATGTTAGCATTCTTATTAATAGGATAGGTATAGTATCATGAGAAGCATTTTGCTAAAATTAAGAGAGAATTGCCACTATAGCTTGGTTGTATCATTTTACCTCATGAGAATGATGGATCACCTGGGTTTGTGACTTTTCTAGAAAATATAGCCTTGCTCAGATTTCCTGCTCTTTATTTGGAATTAAAGAAGATTCATGTTAGAATTCACATAATACATTGCGAGGCTCGGAGCAGTAAAAGTATCAAGGGTTCTAGCTGAAGCATGAGTGCCAGGAAATTTGTACGTCTGTTTTAGTTCTTACTCTAGCAATGGTGATAACAGGGTGAAGTGGTCACTTTGCCAACAC
The DNA here is from genome assembly GCF_049901715.1 of Pseudonaja textilis. Classification (NCBI taxonomy): domain Eukaryota; kingdom Metazoa; phylum Chordata; class Lepidosauria; order Squamata; family Elapidae; genus Pseudonaja; species Pseudonaja textilis. The sequence goes on along the minus strand of NC_141990.1, from coordinate 138,976,798 downwards.
AATTTTGTAGATCCCTTTTGGGTGGGAACCAGCTTTTGGAGTGGACATGCAAAGCAATAGCATGAAATGCTAGAACAGCTTTGCTCTATCTGCAGAATTATGTTGAGTACTCAGACATATTCTGATTCAAATTTACTGTTGGTTTGGAGACAGAAATAACTTCGGACCTCCTGGTACCCCCACAATTATATATCTGTAATCATACAAAAATTACTAACTATAATTACTGTGCTATATTACTATGTTATAGTTACTATAACACCCCTCACAATTAGCCGTGCCAGCTGGGGGAGTTAGGAGCTGTAGTACAACAGTATTCAGAAAATCATAAGTTGTTATTACTTTGATAACTTATCAGAAAATAAGTAGGTGGGATAACCAGGAAATTTTGACAGCTTGGAAAAAATGGATTTGTAAATCATGTTATTTATTCTGGTATTTTACTGAATTTCTTAATGGGGAAGGAACACAGGATGCCCAAAATCCTTGGAAAAAATATCTGAGAATGTATTGCCTGCATGTTACTCCTCTGTACCATTGCCTAAGAAATGACCTAAGGAGTCAACGTTATCCTTACGTTCTTCATTATGTACATTAATCTGCTAGAGTAAAAATTTGTGATTTTAGAATGACAAGCCAATAAAATGTGAATTAGACATGTATCTTTCATTTTTATCTTTTGACTTTGGGGAATTCCAGAAGCTTTTGAGGTGCTGTGTTCAAATAAAATGGCCAATCTGAATAAAGGAATTACTATTGCTGTAGATTGGTTTTATTTGCCCTGAATGAAGAACTAAACGATCAGTGTAGTGCCGTATAATTTGACACTACTTTGGGGAAACCTATGGGGATTGTGACAATTGCTTTTTTACACAGTGGGCATAGTATCCCTGGTCCAGTCCTGCCTGAAAAGAGCTGATTATGTATATTTTGGTGACTTCTGAAAAGGACAATTTTAATGTGCTCTGCAGGTGGCTGCCTTCATCGATAATTCAGACATTTTACCTGTTGCAGAATAGGACTGCACAAATAATGGCTGAAACCTGCTGATTATTCATGTGGTACGATATTGCTCCAGCTGCATATGTTCCAATGCATTTTCCAATCCAATTTAAAGTTAGGGTTTTAACTTTTAAAGCTTAAACTATTTGGGCTCAACTTAAAGATTAACTTGTCCATTTTCAACAAGAAAGTCCCTTTACTTGGCATATGTTGCTACCAGAGTCTCATTAGAATCAGCAATTTGATGATCTTCTATTGTGGATTTGTCAGGAATCTTTTTTACAATAACTGCTTTAATACTAATGTAGTTTGCTTTGTTGTGTGGCTAGAATCCGTTTGAGTATTATGTAAGACAATTATATACGACAATATTGGCCATAAGAAAATTTGAGAGCTGCCTTGGTTATCCTCCCCTCCCCGCAATAATCTGTGCATCTTGCACAGATCAGAAGTAATTTTGACTGTAATAGCTGTAATATATAAAATACATTTCATAAAGTGGAAACTCTAAAAGTATGCGCTTGCTGTTTCTTTGCAATAAGCTTTAGGAGAGTTCTATCACAAGCTTATACTACTTTATACCTGATAAAATTTAATATATCTGCAGTTTACATTCCATCCAATAATACAATCTGATACAAGATCTTGGTGTGTTCTAAGTTTGATTGTTTATTTGCTGATATTTCATTATCCAACAAGGTAATACCAATGCAATAGTGAAATTTGTTCACTATTTATATACAAAAACTTGCCCTACCAGTTTTGATGGTGGTGGGGTTTTCTCCTTGATAGTTCCTTGATTAGGGTATGAAACACCCCCACAGGCAACAAAACTAGCAGGGCAAGCTACTATACATAAACAGGGAGCAAACCCTACTCTCTACTGATGATGTTACCTAGTTGGGTAATGAAACATTGGCAAGCAAAAAACGAAACTCACCAAACACTGAAAATACTTGACACTGAGCTAAATATATGGTTTTCTATTATAATCTGGTAAAGTTAAATCCCCCCCCTTTTTTTTCTTTCCTTGTTTGATGAAATGATTGAAACTCAAAAAGACTTCAGCTAGCCCAGTAAAGGTGTTGGTACAATGACCAGCATTTCTAATTCTTTTGTAGTTAATCTGTTATTGTTTTACCACACATCTTTTACATATTCTGCTTTGAAATAGTACTACCTTAATGCTTCCTTTAAAAAGTTAATCAATATTTCTGTAATATCATTTTGCCTGGCTAGGAAAAATGAGCTGGATTTATCTTGCATTTTTCTTCTAGTTTGAAAATATCAGGAGAATGTGATATAATGGCACATGACTGAATAACTAGATGAAAGCAGGAGGGAAGGGCAGGTGCATGGCCTTATTTGTTCAGTCTGGCATTAATCTATCTAGCCTTGAACAAAAACATATTAGCATACTGTACTGAGTAATACTTAAGCACAAAAAGAATAAAGGTTTTCAGTTCTAGAAAACAAATAACATCTACCACTTTGCTCAAAAGTTAATATAGCCAGTTAGTTACAAGATGAAACCTTCACTCTAAAACTTATTAGATTGTGTGTTTTGTATTGATTAGGCTATCAAGTGCTAGCCCCCACTGCCTATTATGATCAGACGGGTGCCTTGGTGGTAGGTCCAGGGGCCAGAACTGGACTTGGAGCACCTGTCAGGTTGGTGGCTTCAGCACCTGTTATCATCAGTTCTGCAGCTGCACAAGCAGGTAAGTAGCTTTTTTGCAATTTTATGTTTAAAATGATCTAATAGTTCTTTTCCCGCTTTGCAGTCTTCTAGATACTGTTCAGAATATTTATTTGTTGCCACACTCACACATAGATGCAGGAACGTTCTCATCTCGGATATTTCTCTTGACATTTATTCTGTCATTTGTCCCAGGGGCATAAAAGATTTCAGTTACTGTTTCTCAGGTTAATTCAGAAGTACTCCCCATTTGTTTTATTTGTGGCATAGTGTTAAAAAAGTCTGGATGAAATAACAGTGAACAGAGTAATCAGCAATACTCAGTGTGCTATAGTTAAAATATATTCTTTCCATCCATTAAGAATAAGGTAGTTCTGAACTTGCAATCACAGTTAGGACCAGAATCTTAGTCACTGAGTAAAGTGGTTATTAAACAAGATGTTACACTCGATGACAGCAATTCAGGCAATCCTGTTTATGGCCATTAAGCAATTTTGCAGGCCATTAAGTGGACAGAATCCCAGATAAGGAGGATTGGGAGCCTGGGAGGTGTGATGCAGGCCTCACGTACCAGTAAGTGTTTTTGAGCTCAGAAGCTGCAAAGCAGAAAGAAAAAGCTACCTGCCTGGTTAGATTCCAAGTCTAAACAGCACAGAGCTAAAATTCTTCCATGGGCAGCTCTTTTAAGAATGCATGAGCTGCCTGCCAAAAGATAACAGCTCTCAGAGACGAAATCGCCACCACCAGCCCAAGAATCAAGAGGAAGTCCTCTTGGCAGGCAGCAGCATCATTCAACCTTCCTTATCAGTTTTTCCATTGACTTTCTGGGAAAGTCAGCAGAGAAGGTTGCAAATAGCAGTCGTGATTGCAGGGAACTTGACATGTCATTTGACCGTGATACTTTGCAATGGGCAGAAGTTCTTTACACTGTAAAATACCTTTTCCAAATCTATTGTTAATGCAAACTGTTAAGTAAAAGGTTTTAAGTCAAGGACTACCTGTACATTTGTTATAAAGGTTATCTGTGTAGCCATTTTACATTAAGAAATCTTGATTAGGATGGTGCTGTTGGGACATGGAGAAGTGGTTCATTGGCTGAAATTTTCCCTTTTTTTGACATTAAATAATTGGGCATTGTACAGATGTAAAGGTACATACCAAATTAATAGTAAAATATGAATTTAAGATGCATTAAAAGTGCTGCAATTTGTGTTCATTGTTGGAGATGCAGTTCAGTAGTTGAAGCTTATTTGTTGTGTATTAATATTGCTTGCTTATTTATTTATTTATTTATTTATTTATTTGCGCATGTCCTGCTTTTGTCATATTGGTATAAAATTCATACAAAAGTTTACTTTTCAAAGAACCATATTCTTCTATCCCCCGCTCCCCAAAATTGGAGTTAATCAAACTCAAGAATTGTGATGTTTTTATGAAGGGGAAAGATCTTGGGATGAATCTATATTTGATCTGCCCACAGAAATTCTTGACCCATTGCATTCAGTTAACACGTCTCTAACAAAGGGGAAAGAAAAGTTAACCTTCTGGCTCTCCTGTCATTTTCATTTAAACATTTTTATAGTCTATACTGACTGATAATTACAATTTTAATACAAACTACATGATTATGCCTTAGTATTTCTTAATGCTTATGTAGGAAAACAGCTGTCAACCATATAATCAGTATAACACTAAAAGATGAATTAAATATTTGTAAGTTTTTTTATATACAATATAGTATATTGCTACTATCACAGTAACTTTGTAGGGAATATTAAGTTTTTTTATTTTGAGCCCTGATTAAAACAGCCTTAATAAAAAACATGTTGTATTCTAAGCTGTTCAAAAGAAACAAAATATGGAATGCTTATAATGTTCCATTATAGGAAATAATGGAGTAAGAAATTTATTCTGCATTCCCCTGATTTTCTTCCAAGAGCCACAAACAAAAATAAAATGATAGTTGACTGATACCTATCATCTAGCTTATAGAAAAAAAATGACGAAATGATTTTTAAAGTAAAATCAAAAGCAGTGATAGAAGCTGAGCATACACACAGTATTAATTGAACAGCAATAGCAGCAAAAATATTTTTCTCTGGCTATTGACTTGAGACCTCTATTTCAAGCATTTGGTACCTGCCAGTGTCGCTCAAGAAACAAACAATGTACCGTGTTTCTCATATAATAAGGCTGGGTCTTTTTTTTTTTTTTTATGAATCCCTAAAAAATGGCTAGGCCGTCTTTTTTGGGGTGACTTAATTCCCCCCCTTGCATCTTTGGGCAGGCGGCGACGGCTTGGATGTTGACCTCGGCGTTGGTGAGGCACTTAGTATCAGGGTCAACGCAGGCAGCACCATATCTGGGTGTGCAACAAAAGTACTTCCTAATGGCAAGCCCCCCCTCACCATTCCCCCCCATTTTGCATGTTTTAATATAGGCCTTAATTTGGGGGGAGGGGCTTAATTTCATTTCATGCCTATAAAACATGCTGGGACTTCCTATTGGGGGAGGCCATATTGTTGGAGAAACAGGGTAGTATTTATATTTAGCTTACAGCATGAACTTTCACTTCATTAAGTGCATATAGTCACACATATTAAAGCTCACAAACAAACCAAAGGGCCATTGAATTTGCATTTTAAAAATTTAGAATTGGAAAATCTCAACATTATTAGCAATATTTAGCAGAACCCAGCACAGATCTTTGCATTCGTCCATCAGAGGATGTGAGACTTTAGGGACATTCAACAGCCCCAGTTATTTAAGACAGTGTTCTCGGAATACTGATGTACCCCTAATATTTTTTCTTAGGCATTGTAACTTTTTGTATTGAAAATTTGCTATCATGGGAGATTTTAAGTGCCCTATTTCTAAAACTTGAAATGTTCTACATTCCCACTGATTATTGAAACCCGTGGTGTCTTTCAGCTGCCGCAGCTTCAGCTGGAGGAACAGCAAACAATATCACAGGAACCACAAACGGGCTTTTTCGGCCCCTTGGTCCTCAGCCTCAACAGCAGCAACAGCAGACAAACAACAATCTACAGTCTAACTCATTTTATGGCAACAATACTTTAACCAATAATTCTCAGAGCAGTTCACTCTTTTCACATGGTCCTGGTCAACCAGGAAACACATCTCTTGGCTTTGGAAGCAGCAGCTCCTTGGGAGCTGCCATTGGGTCTGCACTTGGTGGATTTGGCTCAACCGGTAAGTTATTACTTTGAAAAAAAGAAAAGAGGGGAAGAGGTTACATGGGTTGATGTGAATCAAATAATTTTTCTTTAAATTATTTGGATGCATTGAATTTCTATCTCTTGATCTGAAAGAAAATCAGTTGGACCAAGCAGATCTCGCATATGAGGAACAACTTACATTAGTGACTATGAAAGATAACTCGCATTTTAAGGGTTTTTTTTAAATAGCCCATTTTTGTGCTCATATGATTTTATATTCAAGATTGTTGCATAAGTGTTAAAAGGGTTACTTTTGTCACAGAGGTGGGCAAGAAATATCCTTTTGCTTTCCTTCCCCCTCTCTCCAGCTTGGTCAATTATCAGGAGGACTGTTGCTGGAAGTGAACAATAGTTTCCTTTCTCAGTGTTGCATGGATGCTCTCAAGAACACCTGGAGGACTATGTTGAGCATTCTTCACTGTTTAAGCCAGGCATCTTACAGTATGAGAGAGTAGAAGCAAATATCTTCCATTTCCTGCTTGAAGACATTTTGCTTCTATATGGAGGCAAGAGATGTTCTTTTGCAGTTGTCTTGGAAATTCATGTAGCATTTGTCTTTCAAACACCTTGCAGTAGGTAAACTTTGTTTTAATTGTTTCAGTCCACAGATGCCAAATCTTGTCATTTTCTATAATTTCTATTGTATAATGTTTACTACTTTATTCACAGTGTGATGGTACATGGCCCCCCTTTTAGAATTCATAAAGTTCTTAGATTGTGCAAATTGTTTTCTCACCGGCGAACACGTCAACATATATTGATGCAGATAATGTATGACTTGTTTATTTTGCATAGGCTAAGGCATGAAGAAGCACACACAATTTTGTGCACTGTATATAAGTGAGCTTGCACACCTTGATCTTGGAAAATGTCCCATGTGAAACAATTTTTTTTAAAAAATAGAGGACTTATTGAAGCTGTTCATATTGATTGTTATAAGCAATTCCTCATCACTTTTTTGTCTTGTAGAATTTGTATTTTGGTTGATGTCCATTGAAATTAATAAATAGAAAGAAAACACTATAAAAAGAAAGGATCTAATAAATGCATAGTCATTCATTACATGTTTTTAATTGAAAATTATTAACGGCAAAATCAAGGAGTAAGTTTCTGTGATTTTTTTTTACCCAAGGAGAATATCCTTAAAATATTTTTAAAAATTGTAGGCTTTCAGTCTTATTTATAATTTTTCTGCATTTTTATGAATAATTAATTCTCTGTATGAGTATTCCACTCAAACAAATCCTGGCTTTTATATAAATAAGTTTATTCAAATCCATAATTAGTTTTTTTAAAAAAAAAAACTGTATAAGACATAGTCTTTTTGTACCAATCACTCATTTTTCCCTTCATTGCATTTAGAATACAATTATTCTCAACTAGTCTTAAAAGTGTAAATTTCTGAAATACATTTTTAAAAGAATACCTTTGCTTGCTACTCTTATAACATTATCTCAAGGAGACAAGATTAAGTGATTTGTCAAGAGTCATCTAGTGAGCTTGACAGTTGAATCAGGATTTTAAAATATCGATCCATATTTCATTTTAATTTTGAAAGAATTCATCCCCCCCATATTTTACTGCTCAGTAAATTAATTGCTCACTGTGCTATCTTAATCTTTAGAAATCACTGAGGTTTCTTTTTTCTGCATTAGACTGAAATTAAGAAATTCTAAATAAAATATACATTTGCTAAATAGGGATGCAAAATTGTTAATTATGGTTAAACAGCTCAAAGTTCATAAAAAGTGGTATTTCAAGATTTATATTAGTTAAATTACTCAGATGAAACATTCTGTGAGATCAGTTTAGAAGTATAACAAATATTAATGTAAACTCCTAAACCATACTTTTATGAACACATCCAATTTTGTTATTTATATTTGTTCACCCATCCCTATATTCTCTGTCTGTGATCCAAATCATTTTAAGACTTGCTTTCAAAGTATCTTAGATTTTTTTTTATTAAATTCCTTTATTTGTTGTTAACCAAGAATGTATAGTGTGGCCACTATATCTTATTTCTGAAGAGTGCAGAATCTAAGGCTAATTTTAGTAACAGCTGTAAAACAGGATGAAGGAGTTTATTATTTAGGCTATCTTTATACAAAAAGCTCTGTTGCATGCCTAGAATATGATTGAGTAGTTTCCCCCTCTTAGACTAGTATTTAAACTGAAAAAAAATTGAAGACATTTGCAGAAATTATTTGCACTTACGATTCAATTTCATTGGTTTGTATTAACACATTAAGACATGCCTAACTTGGTCCCAAAGCCTGACTCCAGAATGCCAAATACTATGACAATGTAACTAAGTCTTGAGTGAATCAAGATTTGGAGATTGCTCAAAAAATTTTCATATCTAAGGAATGCTTGTACTCATTTGTGATTTATTAAATCATGTGTGGTTATCACAGTAATTGTCTCTAGCATAACTTGATTGTTATAACGAATATGATCATATCATGTATTGCCCAGCTGTAGGTTGGGGCTAGGTTTTCTTTGGTTGACACTGTATGTAATAGGGTCTTTTTATTTCTTCTTCAGTTGGCAGTTCTGCAAGTAGTAGTGCCACAAGGAGAGAGTCTCTATCTACAAGTTCTGACTTGTACAAAAGATCTAGTAGCAGCCTAGCACCCATAGGGCAGCCATTTTACAATAGTCTGGGATTTTCCTCCTCTCCAAGCCCAATAGGCATGCCTCTGCCAAGCCAAACTCCAGGACATTCACTTACGCCACCGCCATCACTTTCATCACATGGATCCTCATCCAGTTTGCATTTAGGTAAAAAAAACAAAGCCCTTTTTTGTTTGTATATGTTTGTGTGTATATGTATTTTTATATGTATATCAATATTTTATGTTGGGTAAAGATGTCAATCTGCCTTTTTGGTAAAACACTGTATAGGGTGTCTAGTCCCAATATGTTGCTAATTGATTGGTCATTGAGAGTGATCAGGTTTGGGAGCAAAGTATTGGCCCATGCCACCCTACAGGTTTTCCACATAAAAATGAAATCCTGATACTTAAGTAAAATAAGAATGGGTTGTGGTGGTGGTGTTGTATGACAGGCAAAGATATATATATATATATATATATTCCGTGTAACTGTAAATCATGCATCTTTTTTAACGGAGTCAGCTTTAGGCTAATGTTTGGTACTTGGTAATGGTACAAGTCTTGCATCTCTGTTTTAAAAAAAGCTAGGCAAAGTATGCAGTACAGAAAATTGATTTTAAATCAGAGTAATGAATTCACAGTAAATTTTACAAATTCACTTTCAAAACAAAGAAAAGTAATAATGAAAGGCTTTAGGGAAATAGTGGCATTCAATCTGTAATGGTTCCTTTCCATACACCTGTAGTAATTTCATGCTTGAACCAGTAAGGATGTATATAGGCATGGTTTGTATCTAGATTGATGTTGTTGACTAATATATGATAAAATTACATTATTCTGTGGCAGGCTTTGCAGTATGTAGTCATATAATTCCCTATTATTTAATGTAAATTTTGAATAAATCACTTTATATGCTTTATTGTATAGGTATTTTACTAGCGAAAGGTCTCACCATAAATGAAATCTCAAACTTGAATACTAAAAATGTTTCAAAAATCACATATCATATAACTTTCTTAAACTAAATTTGCTCAATTATGGCACACTGACCAAATAAATACTCTAAAGTTCAAGTGCCATGCCTACAATGAGGAAAAAATGGACTAAATAATGTTCCAATAACAAAATAGAATAGGTAGAAGATGAAGTTCTTCTTATAAATGGTCATGCATAGAGACTTATTCCAATTATAATGAAAAGTGTTCTTGAAAGTATCTTTGCAAGTCTCCCAAGTTCTCTTGGAATCCTAAGGTAGATTGGATATTGTTGATCACAACAAAATCTCTATTTGAGAAACAAAATGAGGACCCTTTGTTCATGGCTGCGTAGATTTGGTTGATATAACATTTGACTGTGTTATATTTTACTTTTTCACCTATCCCTAATTTTTCTGTAATACCATTCTCATATTAGATAATGCATCATTTCTCACTGCAACTTCAACCTTATGCCCACTGGAAGGATGTTCCTAAAATATGGACTTCCAGAGAGCAAGAAGAAAGTGCAATATTCATCCTTCCTATGTCATTTATGCACATGGGTCTCTGAATTTTATCCAGAATTGGACATTAATGTGAAGTATATATACTAAGTGATCCTAAGATCATTTATTACTTCAAGATCTCATTAATGTACAAACAAAATTAATGTACGTTAAGCTTCAAAAGTAAATAACCGATTTCACTTGTCTGATATATAAATGATATACATTCTTCAACAAGTGCAAGAATATACTTTTTGTGAATTATCTATTACTTACTGGACGTGATTTATACTATACTGTATAATTTATTCTGCTTCCATCTGGTCATAGAGAAGAGCAAAAGATGAATGCACAAACATTTCAGCTTGCTTATTTCAGTGCTGGATTTGGAACATCCACTGGATTCTTTTGTTCCAGTAACAGCTTTAATTTTGTGTTCTCAGCCATATAGGCATAAACTTTCAAATTAATTTATAGCAAACAATTTTAAATAATTTAAAATGGCAATAGAACTGTTTACTCACTATATCTACTGTAGAATTTTGTGTTTGACCAAAGTTATAAAAAACACCTGTGGAGTAAACATCATTTAAGTGCAAAATGATTGATTCTGTGTAAACTTTGAAAAATAGCTGACTTTTAAAATAAGAAATAGATATTTCAAATGTTGGCTAGCCATCAACTGATGTTATTCTATGTTAATGTAGTTCTAAAATTTACTTTCTTGAGACAGTTTAGATAAAGCACACATTCTGAAAAATATTTTTAAGACTTCCCACAAGAACTGTATGTGGGTACCTGTTAATAACTTTGCAAAATGTGCCACATTATAATGTGATAGGTGATACATTGTAAACCAAAAATATTTTAAAGTTTTATTTAAACATTTTAAAACATTTCCCATGAGTATTAAAATACATAGCATATTTAAAATTAATACACATTTTTATTTATAGTTTGTGGAAAGCAAGCATTATTCAAATCCTTAAAAATTCAGAAGTAAGTTTTTATTGAAAACAAATTTGAATTAAATAATGTCTAAATTGTAAGATAGACCTATCATCTTTTCTCTTTCTTCAACAAAAGCATACTCCTTAGCAGAATTCTGCTTCGGATGCTCTTCTAATACAATAAAATCCCCTCCTCCCTCTTTCCATGCAAGATGTGATATTTTTCTGCAAAGCCTGCAGTCCTGCGGAATACATCTTTGCATGGACAGAGATTTGCAATAGGAAGGGAAACTGTTATAGCAGCTGCATGAATCATAGCCAAGAATGTTGTTTCTTTAACACTTTTAGAGATGCCTTGTTCATGCTTCGGAATGCTTTGTACCACCCCTAAAAATTAATATATCTTGGGTCAAAGACTTTGGGTCAGCCTCAGAGATTCTTTAGTAACAGTGAGGAGCTTCAATGGTGGATTTTTCTTGTGGGCATTGGAAGCCTGCCTTGATATTTGAGGGGACAGAATCATATGTTCCAAGGCTGATAGCATTGTTGCCATAATGAGATAAACTCTCAAGTTCCGAATAGGTTAAAGACAAAGATCATTATCTGTTAATTTTATTAATTATCGCCATACAAACAAGTAGAGAGAAATTTCCTGCCATGACTGCTCTTTCTTACAGAAAGAGATTTTTAACTGTGCATTTCTATCATTTTCATTATGCTAGAGAGAATAAGCTAATAGCAATAGCACTTAGACTTATAAAGTGTTCCATAGTGCTTAATAGCACTGTCTAAGTGGTTTACAGAGTCAGCATATTGCCTCCAATAATTTTACTTCACTTGAGGTAAATGAGGTCCTCATTTTACCGACCTCAGAAGGATGGAAGGCTGAGTCAATCTTGAGCTGGTCAGGATTGAACTCCAGGCTGTGGGCAGAGTTGGCTTGCAATACTGCATTCTACCCACTGCACCACCATGGCTCCCAAGGCTTTAACCTGATTAAAAGTATCTCAGAATAACATTAATTTCTTTCCTTGGTGTATTAATCTTTGTTCTACCTGTTTTAAATGAATTGTTATTGCAGCATTTTTGCTCACTCCCTGCTTCTTTGCCTTTCTTTCCTTGCTCCATTTCCACCTGGATCAATAAGCTGTTGCCACCTCTGCCTCCCATTATCATGGTCTTTCCATGTATTATTACTGAGTTTTAATTCTTCTCATAAGCTTATCTGTTTATTTGTGTAATTATGAAAATGATGATAAAATGGATTTATTCATGGCTTATTTTATAGAAAGACGTTAAGTCTGGATATTTTGTAAGAAAATAAAATAAAAGTAACTTGTATCTATTCCATACTTAATAAAAATTGCCAAATATTAATAGAAAAAATTGTTTCCAGGGACAATTTTCCGAATAAGTTTAGTAAGATATTTTTAATAACATTAATTATCACGTGCTAGATGCATATCTAGTCACATGGCATATGTTTTAGTAACCTTGCTTAATGCTGGTATTTTAAAATTGCATATATTTTATAAAAAATTACAAATATCTAGTTCATGACCTTTTGCTTAAAAACAAAGCAAATTGTGTGCAAGGTAGTCTTGATTTGTTTATTTTGCCTTGATTGTGTGCGCTGTTTACATCATTAAATCCGTAAGAATTTCGTTCCCATAAAAATCTATTACTGCAGATGCAGACTTTAGATAGTTATCTGAAATATCGGAAATGGTAAAAAATGCTTTATTCTATATACTAAATGAACTTTGCTGTCACCTTTGGGCTTTACATTGTGAATGTAATGCACTTGACAAGATTTCAACTAGTAATCTTCCTATGCTTGTATTAATAACCTTATGCACATAATATATTTCCTCTCTATTTAGGGTTATCTACAGAACAAGAAACTATTAGCTTTGTTAGTCAGTACTTTAAGAAAAGGAGCACAATCAATCTTTGGAATAATTTTAGATACAAAACTGTTGCTATATTCTTCCTTTTCAAATAACTAATGCAACGGCAGATTTTTTAAATTTATCAGATAAATATCACTGTCATGTTTCTAAAAAAACCAGAGCATTTTTGTAAAATATAAACAGACAAGTTTGGGTAGTTTGGATGGTTTAAATGAAGTCTAGTTGGGCAGATTCAGAAAAAACAGGTACATACTGGTAGAATTTTCTGATGGAATAGGTGCTTCTAAAGACATCTTCGTGGATTTGGAGTTCCCTCTGCCAACTGTGTGGGTTATGGTATAGAGGAAAAAGAAGGAACAACTTTAAGCAACTCTCTTGGTGCAAGTAAAAGGGTCTTTTACGAGGGAACTCTTCATATCCCAGTCTGTGAAACTAGAATTTTAGGTTGTAAGTTATTAAATGTTAATGTAACCTTTGGTTTACAGGCATTTAACTTTGTAAATACATTTAATCTTTAGTTTTGAATTTGTTTTCTGTAGCAGAATAGTTTAAGTAAGACAATAAATATAATACCTTTCATGATGAAATTGCATATCCAACACAAACCAATATTCCAAATTTTACAAAATACTTGAGTTATTTTAACTGCATTACTATAGGAATGGTCTCTAAACATTTAATATCATGATGTTTTGGCGCTACATTTAATTAGATAAAATTAACTACTACTACTCTTTTCCTGGGCTGCCTACACCTCTCTCCAAAAGAAAATTTTTGGGAGCTTGCCTGTATTGAATTTTCAGAAGTTTTCAATAGCTATGCCATTTCCCATGCTACTCAGGAAGGTCTTTCACTCCTCAAACTAACCTTTTTAAGGGACATTTTTAAGCAGGATGTAAAGTAGAAGTAGTAGAAGTCAACTTCTATTAATTTTATGTTACATACATGTTCCTCTTGGTTTGGCTATTTTTAAAAAAATCAATTAGAACAAAAGGTTAAACAAGCAGAAAATGTATTGAGCAACTGATCTCCCCTCCCCCCCAAATATTGAGTGATTTTTGTGAGCCTCCTCATGAATTTATAGTTAGACAATTAGACAACCAATTCACAATACACACAATATGTGTGTGTGTGTGTGTGTGTGTGTGTGTGTGTGTGAAGTTTTCGCAGGTACTTACATGTATGGCATTCAGCTTTGTTCGGGTGACGTGGGAAAATACCCGAACAAAGCTGAATGCCTGCCATACATACATACATTTGTAGATTTTCACGAGTACAGGTATGTAGGTCTAGATGTGCCAGTGGCACGAAGCTGAAAGCACCAGCCTGAGGATGGCAAGCGGGACCTCGCCAAAACGTCTCCAAGATACTCTTTATCTTACACGGGAAAAGACCCGAACACACCTATACATACATACATACATACATACATACATACATACATACATACATATAAATTAGTGGTAGTAGTAGTAGTATTACATAATTGATTCTTCTCCCTCACAAAATGTTCTTTTTAATAGTTACATCAAAATGCCCATTCCCCTGTATTACAGTTAGATAAGAAACTTTCTGTAATTCCACATCTGATCTGTTAATTCCCATGATTGCTGCCATGGTGGTTCAGTTGGAAGGTTTTGTCATAAGATTTTAAATATGCATTGAATTAGTATGTTTTGAATGCTGGCTATTACACATAGATGAAAACACCTTGTTTCCCAGTATTTCAAATTAAATAACAGTTATTTGATTGAAGACATGATTGAATATATGTAGCACAGGGTTGAACTGTGAAGTCCTTGGTGGTCTTTGAGCTTGATTGTTTGCCTACTGACATTTTATTGCCCAACTAGGTAATATCACCAGTGTGAATGAGTATGGGATGATAAAGGAACTATCCTCCCACCAAAACTGACAGAACATACTACTACATATAATAAGCAGGGAGCAATCCTCTCCCCACTTACTTGCACTGATAATGTGATCTAGTTGGGTAATAAAATCTCTGCAAGCAAGGATCCAAATTCAGATATCACCAAAGATTCCACAGTTGTACCTGTTACTATTTATTTATTGAAATGCTTTATTTTGGTGAGTTTTGATATTTTAACTACCTTTGCTCTTTTATATTTTATGTTAACTGCCTTGAGCATATTGGTAAAGAGAATAATTTTAATGGGTTGTTTAGGAAGTAACATGGAGGGATGCTTGAGTTATTTTAATCTAAATAATAATAAAGTAGGTAAAAGTAGGATTTAGTTTGAGCAGGTTTTGTAGTTATGATAAAAAGCATTTATACGTTTGTGTGTATATGTTTTAGAATATTCCAAATCTCTAACTTAATTAGCTGATTTGTTAATGCTAATTCCTTAGAAGGGAGTATTATTATCAGGAGAAGGGATTTAGTTATCTAATGTGTTCCACCATGTGAGAAAGTTTAAAAGGGGTAACTTATATTGTTAACTTAATATACATACAAAGATCAGTAATTAAAATTATATATTCTTTTATGGAAAAAACATTAATATCCAGAAGCTTGTTGCTGATTTTGTTATATATTGAAGTTGTATTTTTCAGAGTTGTTTCAGCTGTTTCTTTTTAGACTTCAACTTTTAAAATTATGATACTTGGAACAGGCAAAAGGAACGAAAGTCATTCTTAAGTAACATGGTTACTTGACTGGTTACTGGAAGTTAAGAAAATGTGAATAGAAACTAATTCTAGCTTTTCTTAGTTTGAGAATAGTTAAGTAGTGCATACTTAAAACGCCACACTAACCAAACTGCTTCATTGTAGGGGGATTGACCAATGGTAGTGGTCGCTATATTTCAGCAGCACCTGGAGCAGAAGCCAAGTATCGCAGTGCTGCAAATACCTCCAGTCTTTTCAGCTCAAGCAGCCAATTGTTTCCTCCCTCACGACTACGTTACAGTAGATCTGACATTATGCCCTCTGGGCGGAGTAGGTTATTGGAGGATTTCAGAAATAATCGCTTTCCTAACCTTCAACTAAGAGACCTTGTTGGGCATATAGTTGAATTTTCACGGGATCAGCATGGCTCTAGGTAAGCATATATAGCTCTCCTGAATAAATAGGGGAATATATGTTTCTTTTAGTAATGTCTTTGGGGAATATATTGAATGTTTCATATATTAATATTTAATATTCAGTATGTGATTAATAATTCTTATTAAACATCTGTTCACTCTTGGTGTACCCAGAGACCTAAAGTTGGGGATTCAGTTGGCATTTATTACAAGATGGGATGTACAATATGAGGTCAAAATTTTGTTTTCAAAGTGAATCAGAGCCCATTTAAATTAATTGTACCTCCCTGAAATTGGATTGATGGGATTGTAAATAATAAAAGCTGTACCTAACTTTACTCCAACACAATCTAAAAGTAACTTTTATTTTACTATTTCCCATATTTCATTCACAAAATAATTGAAATAGAATTTCAAATGTGTATATGGAATTCAGTTTCTCGTTGGCTTGATTGATTATAGTCATCAGTATTGTACATGAAAAGCTTTAAAATACTTGCTATATTTATTTATAGTGGCATATACATTTCTGACATTTACAGATTTATACAACAGAAATTAGAGAGAGCTACTCCGGCTGAGCGCCAAATGTTGTTTAGTGAAATTCTGCAAGCAGCATATCAGCTGATGACAGATGTGTTTGGAAACTATGTAATACAGAAATTCTTTGAGGTAAATATGTTAAGAATATTGTTTAAAATTTTAATCATATGAATGTATTTATAAATAGATTATTTGGGAAACTTAACAAACCTTAGGGATAGAGTTACTTTAACAAGCAATGAAAATAAAAGTTAAATATGCACATTTTGGTCTGTCTTGTATAAGTAGCTACAGGACAGAGCTCAGTAAATAAGCAGCCGCAATGGATTAACTGGTAACAAAACCCACAAACAATGCAAATTTAAAAAATATTTTTCTGGCTGCTGGCTTGAGGTTTTGTAATATACATGCATAATGTATGATTTTTGTGTTTGACATTTTGAAAGCTGAACAGGATAGTAACTATCTATAATCCATATGGACAACTTTATTGACTAAAAAGTAAATGCAACCTATAAAATACATAGAGGCAGCAGTATTATAATCCAGGAACTCTTAACTTCTCCATAGCACAAAACTGACAAATATGAAGTACATCTACATGTCAGGTAGGCAAAAATGTTTCTAAGCAGTTAGCTATCACATTTGATGCAGTGTCATATAGTCTCAGAATTAGCATACTCTAATATTCATTGGCTGGTCAGTGGGGCTTAACCATGTTTGTTAGGAGGAAAAAATGGTAGTGTATGACTGCTGGTTGTCAGAGGGTGAAAGACTATCTTCCAATGGCATGTTGGGAAGTTCAGTAGGAGACTGTTTTTCAGGGAAACCAGCTTCTCCATTAAGGCAATGTTTAAACTCAAGATACGGAATGTCACTTGCCATGGAGAACATAGTGTAGCAATGTGTAATAATCGATGAACCTGCCTAGATGCATGCCATGATGACTAAAACAGTGTTTTGCCATTTTACTTTTTCTGGCTTATGGAAAAACTACAATGCATTCCAGGGAGATTACAGTTAACTCTTATGCCCTTGTGCATAAGAAGGCAAGATTCCCTCCTCTTTCTTCATGCACAATTGGATACGTCCTTTTGCTTGCCAAGGGAAACACACTGTTGGATCTGGTCCCCTGATTGCTACTGATGCCAGAGTTGAAATATGCCTTCCTACTTGTGCTATGCCTCCTGGCAACAGCCTAATCTCCAGACCTCTGCATGGGCCATTTTTAGAACTTTACTGTTTATGATATTTTTCTTCACTTGAATACTCTATCACACAGTTACTTCAGAAAGTACTTTACATTAGTTCCCAGTCAGCCTTCTTCAGATTCCAACTGAAGTTCAAAGAAATAGATATGAACAGAATCTGTATTAATTTAGATGAGCCGATAGACAAGTGTGAAGATGAATTTTTATTATAGTTTGTTAAGAAAGCTTACCTCTGTCTAGTCCTGTTGTGTACCCTCCACCTCAGGAAGTCATTTAAACAAGGTAGGCAGACTTCGGTTGCATGTGCACAGAAAGCAGGAATCAGAATACTGATTTCACCGTTCCTCTTTTGTTACACAGCAATAGAACTACTTTGTAATTTCACTGTACCCCAAGTTTCCAAACAATAATACCAACTTCCACAGGATAACTTTGGAACTAGCCATATTAAGACCTGGACTTCCTGCCAAGTGCGAAAAGAAAAGTTATCCTTTCCATTGGTGACCCTGAACCCATGATTTACAGTAGCTCTCTGACAGCAACCATCATTCAGGTTATGGCCCACTTTATCTCATTTGCCAAGTGGCAACCATTGCCTTGGAGTAAGGCGGCATCTGCCTGTTCCTGATTCCTGCAGCACGAGAGATGCTACTCGATATAGACTTAATGCATTAATACTGTTTCTATGCTATATTCTGACAATATAACTGAATTCCTCCTAAATAAACAAGCAGGTCTGGAGTGTCGATTAGAGATGTAAAGATATGTAGATGGGATGTAAATTAGACGGAGGTGTTCCCTATCTTTCCCCTTCTGAACTGTCCCCTGTAGTACTTAGTAAGTAACGTTGAATAAGAAAAATCATTATTAACTATAAGGAATAGAGTTGGAAGGGAATGATAACCTCTGCAAATAACCATTTTTTACCAATTAATTTCTATGATTGTATCTGTGATTGCCAACTCAAGGTTGCCTCTATGAGTCAAACAATCACACATAGATCTTACTATTTAACATGTGCTCAACTGTTTCTCAGCCTTTTTTCTTCCTTCTTTCACCAGCTCCAGTCAATAGCAGCTGCAGTGGAACTTGTGTCTGCTGCTTGTTGACTAAAGCAGTCTATAGTTTTCCTTAGCTTAGATGTTTTTTAAAGTTAATCATTAATATTAGAACAGTTAAACTATTTTTTGTCCCAAACTTAAGGCAAAGTTCTAGACTCAAAAACACTCCATAGTTGTTCCAAACCTTTGTGCATCCCTTATTTGAAGCACTTACATTCTGAATCTCAATTTTTAGAGTAGCTCCTAGATTAACATTAAAAAATTAAATATCTTACACTGTACCTCTAAACCCAGGGGAGCTTAACTTGCAATCCAGGGAACCCTTGGAAGGTTTTCCTCCAGATTCTGAATGGTGTAGATCAGGGGTGTCCAACCTTTCACCTTCCCTGGGCCACATTAGAAGATGAAAATTTGGTTTGGGCCGCTCATAAAATAAAATAACAGTAACGATACCCAATCATCCCAAAAAACCATAGAAAACATAGTTAACATATTAAATTTATTTGGAAATAAAGTTAGTGAAATGTTTTTATTATTTATTATTAATTACTTATTTAAAATTATTTATTTTTTATCACGTTTTTTTTATCACAGTTTTTTATCACAGTTTATTTTCCGGCCAAATTTTGCGGGGGAAGCTCGCCTGCCTCACGCCTACCTCCTCCTGCAAATAGCCCGGCTGGATGAGGCAGGACTGGAAGGCAGAAGCAGCAGCAGCAGCGGCGGGGGCAGAAGCAGCGGCGGGGAAGGCTTCTGCCCCTGCCGCCGCTGCTGCTGCAGCGACGGAGGAAGGCTTCTGCCACCGCCACCGCCACCGCTTCTGCCCCCGCCGCCGCTGCTGCTTCTGCCCCGCCGCCGCTTCTTCCCCGCCACTGCTGCTGCCGCCGCTTCTGCCGCCGCCACTGCTTCTTCCCCGCTTCTCCACCGCTGCTGCTTCTGCCCCGCCGTTTCTGCCCCGCGCCGCTTCTGCCGCCGCCGCTTCTTCCCCCACCACCGCTGCTGCTTCTGCCCCGCCATTTCTCCCGCCACCGCTGCTGCTTCTGCCCCGCCGCAGGGCAGCGGCGGCGGGGCAGAAGCAGCAGCGTGGCGGGAGAAGAAGCGGTGGCGGCGGGGCAGAAGCGGCGGGGGTGGCAGTGGGAGAAGAAGCGGCGGGGTGGCAGCGGGGCAGAGCGGCGGGGTGGCGGCGGGCAGGCGGCGGGGGCAGCAGCGGCGCGGGGGCAGAAGCAGCAGCGGTGGTGGTAACAGCAGGAGGTGGCGCTCTGACGGCGCCCGCCTTTTCTCTTGCTGCTTGGCCTGGCGCTCGCCTCGCCCCGCCTCGCGCCTGCCTCTCCTCCTCCTCGCTGGCTGTGGCACGATGGTTGGGGTGGGCATTGGGGCCCGTGGGCCACGGGTTGGACAAGCCTGGTGTAGATGGTACAAAAAGATTAAGATCCCTTGTTCTTATCTAAGGCAACAATTTCAGGCCATGCTAGTTTTCAGTCATGTTTCTTGCTTACAGCAATCTTCCTTCATTATTCTGTAACCAGAAAACAAACTGAAATCTCCCTTTTATCACTTCCAAAGAATTGTAAATCCTAGAAGAAAGGGAACAATTTCCCCATCCTAATCAATATCATCCTGAAAGCATCAACTGTATATATCCTGCAATTTTGAAGAATTAGGCTTATTTAAATTGTAACTTTTTTGAGAGGATCAGTATTATTTATATTATATATGTGAGAACCAAATGATTTATTTCACTTGTTCTCTATTAGAAAGACATTCTCTCCAATAATTTAGAAATTCATAAAAATCAAGTTGTATTGCTTTAAAACCATTTTGCTTACCCAAGTCATAAGAAACCTGAAGTATGCTACAAATCTTAGCATTTTCCTCCTTTGGTCATACTTCCTGGGACTGCTGAGTGTTATAATTCTACAACAACATGTATAGATGAAATTGAAGCTGGAGTTCCTTCACTGGATGGTTTATTTCTGGGATTGCAAATTACATGTACAGTTAATTCTCAGGTGGTGAAATACAAATCCTTGAGAAGAGACATAAGGGAGATTCTAGTAATAGCATATGATAAAGTGACTAACAATGCAGATGCTGTTCATGAAGTTTTTAAACTTGTACTTTTCTGCAGATGAACATGTAAAGTTTAAATTTTTTAAACAGTGCTTTCACTTTCATTGTAGTTTGGAAGCATTGACCAGAAGTTAGCACTTGCAACGCGCATTCGTGGACATGTTCTCCCCTTAGCTTTACAGATGTATGGGTGTCGAGTCATTCAGAAAGCTTTAGAGTCTATTTCACCTGACCAGCAGGTAATTGTAAGTTAGATCAATATTTTGTATTTATATTTATAATCAAAATATAATCCCTTTTATTAGTTCTGAAAGATACTCTTTGAATTCTGGTGACTTCTTATAGGCTAATTGGTTGATAGGTTGAATCCAGCAATAAGTGGATTGTTATTGCTTTTTTCTGAGTTACTGTTTTGACTTCTTAGTCTAGTCTTCAGTTCTGGAATTTTTTTTAGTGGCCTCTCATCTGAATCTCTGGAGATTCTCAGTCATCCAGGTCATGGTTGTCCCAGTGGTGCTTTTTCAGGAGGCAACTGGACTTCCTCATTTCTCTTTGAAACATTCTGATCCAAGAAGCTTCTTCAGCTCTTCTTCAGCTGAAGAAGCTTCTTGGATGAGAAGTGAAATGTCTTCAAAGAAAAACGAGAAAGTCCAGTTGCCTCCTGAAAATGCACCTTTGGGTCTCTCTTCTGAATGCTAACCAGGAGTAACCTACTTCACATTTGGGTACCAGCAAACATTAGCTCACTGCTAGTACATATCTAGAAAATCATTTATAGAAGTATTTTGTGAGAGGAACATCAATTAAGAACATTTATAATTTGGATCTCTCATCTCTCTTTGTAGAATGAAATGGTGAAGGAACTAGATGGTCATGTCCTAAAATGTGTTAAGGATCAAAATGGAAATCATGTGGTACAAAAGTGTATTGAATGTGTTCAGCCACAATCACTCCAATTTATTATTGATGCTTTCAAAGGACAGGTAATTTTTCATGTATTATTTTGTGAATGAGGAATGACTCCCATAATTCATAATTAGGCAAATGATAACTGTGAGCATACAACTTCAGTTTTGGATTTGTATTGTACAAGAATAGCCTTTTATTCTATAAGAGATTTTTCCTTGGTGCCCGTATTGTAAGTCTTCCTGCATGTACTGAAAGTAGTTTACTTTATTCAATTTACAGTTATAGAGATTTATGAAATATAAATTTCAAAACTTTCAACCTTCCTGTTTCTTATGACTTATCACTGAAAGATTTTTCTAGGAGGTGCTATGAATCATTCGATCCTTTAGCTTTATATGTATTGCACTATGCAGAACTTCCTATTAGGGCTGGAGAATGGAATGTTTCAGAGTTATCTGGAATGTTCCATTCTTGGACTGAGGAGATTTCTAATTACTATTTGTGTAGGTGCATTTAATAATATCTGCCTGTTTAGTATGTTGCTTCATCAAGGTGAACTGCAAAATAACTATCCAAAATGAATTGGAGATTAAAGACAGATATTCAGATTGTCACTTTTTCTTATTTTCTTCTTGAAATGAAATAGAGTGCCTCAGATATTAAATACATTCCCTGGGAGCTGCACAATTAAAATATTCCCATAATCTGACATGAATAAGGATGGGAATTATACTAAAGATTTCATGCAGGTTGAGATAATATATTCTTACAATTAAAATCTTGTTATTTTAAGGTGTTTGTGCTTTCAACTCACCCTTATGGCTGCAGAGTAATTCAACGTATTCTTGAGCATTGTACTGCCGAACAAACCTTGCCCATTTTGGAAGAATTGCATCAACACACAGAACAGCTTGTGCAGGTGGTGTATACTAAAATGCCAAAATGAACATAAACAATTGCAAAATCATTATAGGTAGATAATTTTGGGGTAAATGGATATTGGATTATGTTTGGTACAATTTAATTATACTAACTATATTATATGATTTAATTAGGCAGGATTGTGAATGTAGGCATGTGGCTAGAATGGGATCAGAACTAAAACTAAGATTCTAAGCCAACCAAAATATGCTGTGATGTTATTTCATGATCAAGCTATGGAGACCACTAGGAAACAAGGGCAATGTGCAGACCACAAAGTAAAATCTCATGTTTAATCTCTTGGTTTGTAAGTCACTAGGTCTCAACGGCTCCAAGGAAGCCATATGCAACGTTTCCTGGACCAGAATGCTTGACCACAGTACTCTGGCCTCTAATAACCTCCAAGTTAGACTACCGCAGCAAGCTTTATGTGGGCCCTTTAAGAACACTCAAAAGCAGCAGCCATGGCAAAAATCATTTTTCAGACCATTTTGTACTGATTCTGAATGAATTGTACTAGCTATCTCTTATATTTAAGGATTACAATTTAAAACCCTGTATGTTAATTAATACTTGAAGGAACATTTTCCTAATGTGCACCTGAACAAACATTAAGATTTGCAGGGGCAGGGAGGGGCTCTCTTACTGGTTCATAGCTGTAAAAGGTAATTATAATCTCCCTTATGGTATTCCAGCTTTGGTTTGCCATTTCCTTAAAGACCAAACAAATGCTAACATTGTTTTTAATGTCAGGTGAAGACTTAGCTTTTTACTGATTTATATGGGCCTTTGCTGCAACCTGCCCATGCCTTATTGCTCCATAATATTATTTAATGCCTCTCCACTAGGAATGTGCAGTTATTTGGATTCCAAGCAGAAAAGTTGCTTTGCAAGCTGGGCATGCTTGCTGAATCTGTCAGTGCTTCCAAGGATGGATGGATGGATGATGCTTT